>NW_004949152.1:1286067-1336084 GCF_000317375.1 Microtus ochrogaster | reverse complement strand
TCTCTCTCTCTCTCTCTCTCTCTCTCTCTCTCTCTCTCTCTCTCTCTCTCCCTCCTCTTCTTTCTTTCAAGACAGAATCTCTCTAGGTAGTCCAGGCTGGCATTGAACTCATGATCACCATGAACAGGCTGCTCCTGCCTCCTAAGTGGGATCATGACTATGTGTCTCCATGCTTGGCTTAATATCTCTCCATCTTGACCCAAACATTTAGTTGAGTGGGGTGTAGGTTTATGTCACTCTCCACAACTTGTGCAGATGATGAGTGAGTGCTGGTTATAGTTAACGATGATTTTCCACTAGCATGCTCAAAGGTGGGGGTTCGAAGGACCAGATACAGGCTGTTGCTATGCAGGAATGGCATCCTAGGTTTGATTGCAGACTGAGAGGTGGTAGTGGGGTGAATTCATCTCGGAGTTGCTGCTGGATGTTTTCATCCAGGACAGTTGAATACACTTAAGAATTGGACAGGTTTTCATTTTCTAGATGTTTCTAGACACTTCTGTCTCAACTCCTGAGAGGACAGAATCTCACAATCAAACTTTCTTTTCAATTTCTCTTTCTCCTCCCTGTCTCCCTCCCCCTCCTCGTCATCATTTCCCTCCCCTCCTGCCTCTTTTCTCCTTCCTTCTCATCTTCTTTTCCTCTCCCTTTTCCTCATCCTCATTTTCCTCACCCTGCACCCCCCCACTTTCTTTTCTCCTTTCTGGTCCTCCTCCAATCTCAGCAAAGTTGTGAGCCCACTAGTCCACGGTGGCCCACTCCTCTATTTCCTGCCTTGGGCGTCCCTGCCATTCTAGTTCAGCTCAGACTCTGATGTTTAAAGTGAGCAGAGAAACTGAGGTGGCTGGGAAGGGAAGTTTCTTCTACCCTAGTTAGTCATTTTGCCCCTCCTTGGGGAATTCCAAGCCACCGTCTCTCGTGGCAAGCCCTCTGTAGACATCCTTTCCCTGCCCGAGCCGTCTTTGTACCAGTGCCCTTTCTGGTGGCCTGTGCCAGAAAGGATGGGAACTTCTTGCCAGTCCTTTCCCACCCTCCAGATAAGGACAGATCTTCAGGTGTTCAGGACACTCTTTGCTTTCCGTTGTGGCATTTCAGATAATAATACTCATTACTTGAGTTATCTGCTTAATATCTGCCATTCCAATGAAGGTGGCAGGTCTTCTTTATCTGTTGGGGCTCAAGGCATAGCACCCCAAAGTACAGCTGTATGAAATGCGACACTTTAAAGTGTACTTTTTTGGAACTTTTGAGTGGGCTATTTTAAAAAGTCAAGGGCACAGGATAACCCTAGTGATTTCCATAGCCCGGGGAGGTCTACCTTATATGTGGTAATATTATATGTGCTTTCTCTGTTGCCAGATCCAGTTACAGTTAACCATGTTCTGAAAACATTATGTGGAAAACTCCAGAAGAGCTAAGAAGTTAAGCAACAGACTAGATTGCCACAACTGCTCTATTTTGTTATTGCTTATTGGTGCCAATCCCTTGCTGTGCCCAAATTTATCGGACATACATGCTTCGGACAAAGCGCTGCCATGGCTTTGGGTGTCTGCTGGGGTCCTGTCTGGATAAGAGGGCATACTGCATTTGCTTGTAATGAAAATGGGTTTTCTCCTGGTGACTTGCCCACTGTTGGGTTATCTGAGACTCCATGACAATCTTCTGAGGATAAAGAGAAGACAGTTCACTCTGTGTTGAAGATCTTTGCGACACGCATTGGAGTGAGTTGCCCCAGTGACTCAGACTGTGTTCCTGGACACTTTGGAAAGAAGAATGTCCTTTCTCCCACTAAAGCCTCCTTAGTCTTGATATCTGTGGCCCAATGAGGGTAATGTTGCTTTTCTTGGAAAGGGGTCTAAGTGAACTTCCATCTGAGTCTGCTTGTGTGCTCTTCCCCAGGATCTGAATCATCACCTTTTCCTTCAGCCCAGACGACACAGTCGTCTGCCCAAGAACCCACAATGGTTTGTCCTTGGACAATCTGAAGGACATGATTCTGCCTTGAGGGCACATTTTGGGGAGGTGGAACCTCCATTTATTTGTCTCCACAATTGTTTCCTCTGGGCTTTGTGGCCGCCTGTCCCCTGCCTTCTCATCTGCTCCTGTGACTGTTACTAACCCTCACATGGGTAAGGAATTCTGCATCGTGTGCGCATGCGTGTGTAATGCGTCCAGCAAATGTTCTTAATGATGCATTCAGAGTACCGCTCCCCCAAGACCCAGCTTCCCCCTCATCCAAATCCATCCATTTTGCCACACAGACCTTGGGGATGAAAATTCCTGACTCTTTTGTGAAAAGCAAAAACACCGTTTGAACACACACACGCACACACACACACACACACACACACACACACACACACACACACACGAGTCTAAATTCACCAAGTTTTCATTCCCTTCATGGTTGAGCTTCGATGACTCAAGTCATTTGCAGGCAATCTATTTAGTTGGCTGGTCCTGCTGACTTCCAGGAGGTCAGCCCTTTTGATTTTGCTCCTGCAGGGGCAGCATGTGGCCCCAGCTGGCTACGGGAGCAGAGGGGTTGCGTTGTCTGGAAGCCATGTTGGGAGTTTGCAGGGTGCTGTGTGCTCTGTAGAGATGGAGGTTTTCAGGGAGAGCTTTGGTTTGGGGTTTGCTGATGGGAGGTGGGATTGATATGATTACATATACATTACCGGGAGCAATATCTAGCGATTAGATGTTATCTTCCAGGTGTTTAAAAGAAACCTTTAATATTTTAAGCTGCTTGGAGGCCTCTCGGCACTTTATTAAAATAGCGGCAGTTGAGAATACCAGTTGGTGGCGGTGCTTTCTCTGGATTCTCTTGCCAGCTCAAGGCCCTGGAACCCAGGGTACCTCTGAAAGGACTCAGAAACATTTATTGTGCTGGCCTCTGCTTGGGAACAATTGGGGCAGCCACGCATTGAATGGGTGGTAGTGGGCTGGCCAGGCACTTCTGGCCCCTGTCAATCCTTCTCCCAAGCTCTGTGACTTCTTGAACCACTTGACTGAATCCCTCAGAAGTTCCCGCCTCCGAATCTTACACAATTGCCTGTTCTCTCTTTATTAGGCGCTTTGAGGGACATCGTGGTCTACACCTGCCTTTGAAGGGGCCCCCACCACGGTTTTAATGACCTCCATTTGTCAAAGGAAAAGTTCAGAGTTCATTCTTTTGTCCGAGCCCTGGCAACTGAAGCGTCGAGGGTACTGGCTGGTCAGTGATCTTTATGTCACTGGCTTGAAATCTTTCCCTGTGACCCCGCTCATGTCAAAACAGCGAGCTGGCCACTCTGGCCATTGTCATCAGAATAAGGGCTAAGTGATGCTGCCTGGTCATTACGTGTGCCCTGATTGCCAATCAGGGCACAATAGGAGGTCATTAAAGGCCATAAAAGTGCCCAAACTGAGAAAGGAGCCTTTGAATGAAGCCAGAGGGCCCTGGGAGCTCTGGCTAGCCTTGCGGCCTCCAGAAGCGGGACATGAGCAATCTTGGAGGGGAAACATCAAGTTGATGGGATTAAGAAGTTTTTCTTCCTGGGATACTTTGAATAAATATGTCCCAAGCTACTTTCACAGTCAGTCCTTCCTTTCTCAGATGATACTAGGGTCAGAAACCAAGCAATATCGCATGGGAGGACAGCCGAGGGCTCCAGTTTCCAGATTCCGATACCGTCTGGGCCAACAGGAAGTCAGTCCTGTCACTCAGTTGCAGTCAACACATACCTAGGTGCAGACACAGCTCTCTGCAGGGCCAGAGGTGGCTTTCTCAGAATGCTCACTCCGTACCAGGCTTTGCTGTGTTCCGAATGCTTCCCGGGTGTTAACTCAGATAAGCCCGACACTAAGCCTCGCAGGCAACAGAAGTCTTTCCTGGGTCTCTACCCCGGCGTTGCCTACCTCAGAGAGGCACTTCAGAGGGACACGGGAGTCTCTTCTCCTGCGTAAACACTGGAAGTTATGTATTATTAGGATACACACGATCTCTAGCCTCAAGTTGGATCCTGGGGTCCACACTGCTGCCATCCTGGCTTGATCATCTCGAAGTTGAAGCAGAGAGAACTGGGGTATGGACATTGCCCAGTCCTGACATGCCAGTGCCTGCACGGTACTGTATAGCTTCATGCCTGTTGCTCCCAGCTCCACTGACTGGGCTGTCATCCACTGTGGAGGATATCGGAGAGTCTAGACCCCCTTACTGTATCCCTTTGGGCCAATCACTTCATTTCTCTGTGAGGGAGCTTTCGTCACTGGATCTTGCCAAGGGTGGGCGGTCACTGAACTCATCCAGAACGTCTCAATGGGGTCCTCCTTCTCTGACTTAGAATATGGATGTCCAGAAGACATACAGTGATCCTCTTTGGAGGTAATCTTTTATTGCAAGGCAAGTCATTTGAAACCTTGGTTTCTGATTTCACAGAAACTAAAGTCCCTGTGAATTTCCAGAGGCAGGAAGACTTGAGGGAAATGTGGAGTTTGCTCTACATGTCTTTGGGCTCTGTGTATCCCACAGGGGTGTGTGCCCTTCTCTTCCACCTATCGGGAAGCTCCAAGGATAGGGTGTAGAATTCCCCCAGACAACTCCATGCAAGGGCAACTTTCAGCCCCTTTAGGGTTACCTTTTTCTTAATAAGCAGCCTTCTGACCCCAGAAATCAGCTGGGATTGAGTGGTATGGGCACCAGATTGGAAGGGGTTTCCAGAGCTGTGTTGGCAAGCTTCATATGGAGCCAACAAGAAAGGCCCTGGACCCCAAAGAGGGAAAGGTCCTCCAGGACTAGCTCTGGTGGCCCTCTCAGAGATTCTGTGTCCCACGAGATGGGGCTGTCCGGAGCACTTAGTGTCTGGGAGAAGGAGGTGCAGGGAGGAAAGTTGGTGCAGATGCCTGGAACAGAATGGTCTCACAATTCCTAGCGTAACCGCCACGGACTGATTGCTGCTGAGCTCTTAAGGTGAGCAGTGGTCCTCTGTTGTGGGCCCCAAGGAGTCTACTCTGATGGGGACAGGAGAAAGAGAGGAAGGAAAAGCGAGAGACGGGGAGCAAAGTGCATGCTCATGGCATCTTTCCCTAGTTCAAGGTTCTCTTTGAATGATTAATTTGTTCTCCTTCAAATCAAAAGCTTTTGAGAGTGTCTCATGGCCAGTCTCTGCACAGGTGATTTATGGCCCTTTTAAAATCTGTCTCTTCCCCTCATGTCTCCAGGTCTTCTCACCCTCTATTTTGAAGTCTGTCTCATTTTAAAGCCCAAGTTGACCCCAAACTCAAGATCCTCCCACCTCTATCTCCCCCATGCCGAGAGATCTCAGGCCTGTCCCAGCAAGCCTGCCACCACCTCCCTCTCTTGGCTTAGAACAGAGTGAGCTTTTCTTCCTCTTTGTTGAAGGGGACAAGGTCTTGAGAATGGGAGGGCAGGCTTTGCAGATGGAGTTATTCCCTGGTTCAGAGACTGACGTCTCTGCAACCTTTGGGATGTCCATTCTACCCTTGATGATGTATCCATTGGAGCATTCTGGAACAACAAGGAACTACATTGGACTCTTGGACTTTTGCCTGACTTAGGCCACACTTGCCTCCACAGATGGAGAGTCCTTGCCTCCGGGAATTTTCCAAGCACATTTGTCTCTGTCTAGGAGGCAGGTGGGATCCTGCCATCGTCTCTGACTTTTCAAATTCCCGGAACCTGACAGTGTGGGAAATCTTATCCATCCTGCATCCTGTTCCTTGGAATAGCAGAAACGATGCCTGGGACTTGCAGCTGCTGAAGTTTGCATTATCCATGATGCCTTTGGGAAGATGCTGTCAATTTCCAGGTCAGAAAATTCCTACATGTTTGCTAGTCTGTCTACCGTCAAAGTGCCAGGCATCTCCATATTCTGCTGTGGACAGCCATGCTCACCACGTGACCCAGGGCCACGCCCTCTCTGTGGCTGACCCTTAGTGGTGCGAGATGGTGGAGCTGAACCGTCGTGGGCTTCTTCTATTGCTAACATGCCATTTCAACCGTTCTTTCCTTCATTTATTTCATGTACGTTTACTATGAGGTGTATGCTATGTATTGACCTCATGGGATCACTGAAGTCATTTGTGAATGAGACGGTAGCTTCAGCTCCCACAGCTCAAAGGAAATCTGAACAGTTGGAAAGGACACCATGGGACCTGCAGAAGGATGAAGGAGGGTCTCGGGGAGAGTTTACAAGAGATGGATTTTATTGCTCAGAGACTGACAGCTATGCTGAGGAGTCTTAGCAGATGGTACCTAAAGAGCTGAGTACTCCACCTTCAATGACGTTCAAGTGTGTCACAGGGACAGCCTGCAAGGCCTGTCCAAGTAGTTCCTTCTCAAGAGGCTGGGGCAGTGGTATAGGGGGTCCTTCTGTTTATGTGTTGCTTTCATTGGTTGAATAAAGAAACCGCTTTGGCCTTTTGATAGGGCAGAACTTAGGTAGGCATGGAGAAGACAGAACTGAATGCTGGGAAGAAGGGCAGAGTGGCAGACGCCATGGATCTCCTACCTGTGATGGAAGCTGGTTAGAATCTTGCTGGTAAGCCACAGTCATGTGGCAATACACAGATTTAATAGAAATGGGTTAAATCAAGACATATGAGTTAGCCAATAAGAAGTTAGAGCTAATGGGCCAGGCAGTGTTTAAATGAATACAGTTTCTGTGTGATTATTTTGGGTGTAAGCTAGCTGGGCGGCCGGGACAGAACAAGGGCCTGCGCTCACTACAACAGGGCAAGAACTGGCCAAAGGTGGAGGGAGGTGGGCCACCAAAGTGTTCAAAGAAGAGAGATGAGTCAAAGACGCCAGCTGGGGAGATCACTGTGGGCTAGTTGAAGCTGCTGCAGGCATCTTTGGAAGTTAGATTCCAGAGAAAGTAAGTTGGCTTGTGATTTTGTTTCAAATAAGAAAGGATGCTAGTAGCGGGTGGTGAGTGCACAATGTATCCCTGTGTTTTGAGTGAGCACACTCAACAAACCACTGAGAAAGTTTTTAAAAGTTGCACCTGGAATCGGGAGACAGCTCAGCCGACAAAGTGCTCTCTTAAGCGAGCATGAGGGACCAGCCATAGTCAGAATCTCCAGGATTCACATAAAGCAGGGGCAGTAGTCCACTTCTGTGACATCAGTGTGCTGGTGGTGAGATGTAGGGAGACAGGAGACTCCAGAGGCGCTCATGTCATCTGAGATGAGCTATGTGTCAGTGAACCACAGAGACCAGTGTAAGGTGAGCGCTGACACTGGGGGTTGACCTATGACCTCCAAGTGTACTAAGGTATGTGCATATGTTCACTGGCTGGCTTCAGGTGCAGTCCAGAGTCAAACCTCTGGTATCTGCTCCTCATACTGTAAAGACAGACATGAATGACCCTGTTCTACCTATTAATTTATTAGTTAGTTTAATTTATTTACTTATTGTCCAATCTTCATGATTACATTCCCCTTACTTATCCCTCATGTGGCCTTGTCTTCTGATAGGCACATTCGTCATTTAGACTCTTTCGGCGCTTGTACTTTGGCCAGTCATTTTTGTAAATCCTGGGGAAAGATTAATATATCAGCAGTGAACAAAGGGACCCAGTGGCCTAGGCTACTTAACAACAACCATGGAAATCCGTTACCTTCTGACAGCTTGTGAGATTTCCCTTGTCCATACCATAGATTTGGCAACCCAATGCGGGCAGCATGGAATAGTATGGAGCAGCCAGGAAGAGCACACAAAAAGCTGTGCCAAATACTAGGGCAGGATGTTCCAGAATAAAACATCAGGTATTGGTGGTGTCAAAAGATATCTTTAGGGGGCAAATGAACCGAGTGCCCTGGGGGATTAGGATCCAGCCCCGTGTCTGTTCCACTTGGCTATTTTCTCCACCAGGACTACATATCCATCTTGCTGAGTGGAAAGTCAGTGGCTGCCTGGAGCATTGAGGTCCCTATTATTAACCAAAGGGAGCCATTCTTCCCTCTCTCGAAGCCCAAGCTTATCGGGAGGGACCTCTGTCTCCAAGAGCTGTAAAACAGGCTTTTCCCCTAAGCTAACGGCACACAATAGAGTCACATTATGTATAATGATTTTGTAATGTGAACTAATTCCACCAGGGACCTCATGGAAAGTACCACTTTCATTAAACTCATCCAGCAACAAGGACCGAATACCAATTTGGAGGTGACGGCGATTTGCAAGTCGTGCATGTTTGAGACAGTTGCTGGGTCTTCCCTGGGCAAAGGCCCTCGGGTAGACATCCACCCACTGGGTGACTGCGGTATCCTGGCACAGTGGCGATTGGGGAAAAAGCCTACTCCCTCTCCACCCCACTCTGTGCCCTAGTTATTCAGCTCCTGGGCTTCTTGGCTCTGTTTCCACGGTCTCCTCCATCTCTAGGGCTGTTCTGCTGCCCCCAACCCAGCAGAGAGGGCACCAGGGCATCACTAGGAATTAATGAGACTCCAATTACATTTATTTGCTTCAAGAAATTATACCCAGCACTGACCTCCCCCACCCCCAGATAACAGTAGGCTCTTGACACCGTGCTGTCCCTTCAGAAGTTAGTAATTAGGAGAAAGACGTACCGGAGGGTTATGTGGGAGCAGACTCGGAAGTAAATAAGAGAGACACGGGCCTCCTCTGCAGAAGGGCACACCAGCTCCACTCTGATGCCCGCATCGCCCCCCTGAGACTTGTCGAGGCCACCAACACCCAGAGATGAGAGAGAAGACAGCGCCCATCAGAAGCTCCCCTGTGCCATTTTCCTGCCTCGCTAATCTTAATTGAATCCATCTCCCAGGCTCTCTTGACAGTGAAAGATTGATCAAATCAGGGAGGCCAGGCTGGACACCACTCCTAAAAGAAAAAAAAAAATCTTCCCGAATCATTAATTTGTCCATTCTCTCCCATTTGGCCCCATTCTTCACTGTCCTGCTGTCCCCTTTCTCGGTAATCACTCTGGAGTGTTCTTCCCGATGGGCCCACATGGCCAGAAAGTAATTTACCAGAGGAGAATTTTTGCAGGACAGCTCTCTTCTCTCCCTCCCCGACATGTTTTTTCCCATCTATGAAGTCCAGTGTGGCTCTAATTAAGTCCAGTGAGCTCTTGGAACACACACTGGTGAGCAGGTCTCCAGCCCTCTCCCCTGGAGCAGGAAGTACCCAGCAACAAATTGGCAAATGAGAAAGAACACAGGAACTGTGGGCTACACCTGGATCCTGTCTCGAAGGGAACCATGAGATCCCCTCAGGGGCTGCTCCTTCCCTACCACACCCTAACTCAAAGTAAGGCAATGTACAGTGAGCAACTGCATGAGGCAGCCAGGGCCATCAGAGAGAGCTTACCGCCCACAGCCATTACCTTTGGTGCAGCCTCGGCAATAGCTGGCTAATGGGCCCTGCTCCTTTTCTAGCCTTCAACATTCTCTTCTCCCGGCACAGTTAAGCCTCCAAAGCACTGGACACATCGTTTCACCCTTTCCTGAGGCCTCCTCATGCTCAGCTTCTTCCTCAGCTAAAGTTAAAAAGACCCCGGTGGTCCAAGAGTAGGAATTGGTCCCTAGTTGCCTCTCTGATCTCGTTCTTCTTCTTTTACACCCTGTTGCTCCTATCCCTTCCAACTGTCCCGGTCTCCCTGATGTCCCTTAAAGATGTCACTTTTGTTCCTTCTTCAGCCTCTCAGCTGGTTGTCCCGCCTTCCATGTTCTTCCCTTGTGGACACAACTGCTCCCTCCACTTCATTGGGGCCTTTCATTAAATCCTTGGGCTAGGTAACCAGTTTTAAGATTTAGAGCGCTAGCTGCTCTTTCGGATGACTCAGGTTCGGCTCCCAGCACCTGCACACATGGTGGCTCATACCGTCTGTAGCTCCAGTTCTAGGGGCTCCAGTACCTCCTCTGGTTCTGTGGGCACCAGGTATGCACATGGTGCAATACACACGTATAGGCAAACACTAAATAAAGATGGCCATTCTGCCAAGACACACCTTGACCACATTCCTCCCTGAACTGCCACACGCGTGCTACTTAACTTTCCAGCTAGTGATCATTGTCTCTCCCGATGTTTGCTTTACTTCCTGTCTCCTGCTACTAGCTTGGAAGACCCATAGAAGACTTTCCCTGCCACATAGTAGATATTTATCAAATATTTTAAATATAGAAGCGTTTAGTGATGAGGCTGTTGAGATGACTCAGAGGGCAAAGATGCTTGCCGTCAAGTCTGATGCCGTGAGTTCAATCCCCCAAACCCACATGGTAGAATTGATTTCCACCGTGGCCCTCTGACTTCCAGATGTGTGTGGTGACACATGTGTGCCCACACACATATGCATATATGCAAAACATATGTAAATAAGTGTTAAACATTTTTAAAGATGTGTTTAATGAGTGACTGTTACAGTACCAAGATTTACTGTGAGCGGGTTAACAATGACGTGGTTGAGGATGACTCTTGATGGCCTGTTTTCATGATTTCAAAATTCCAAAAAAAGAGAAAAAAAGCAGGGTGTGTTGGTGCTCCCTTTTAATCCCAGCACTCGGGAGGCAGAGGCAGGTGGATCTCTATGAGTCTGAGGCCAGCCTGGTCTACAAAGTAAGTTCCAGAACATCTAGGGTAATTACACAGAGAAGATATATGTCAAAAAAACAAAACAACAAAAATAAGATGTTCCGCGAACTGAACCTCAGGCTCAACACATGCCAGGCAAGAGCTGTACCACTGACCTGTATTCTTAGTCTTCAGTCTTCATTCTGCTCTCCGGCCTCCCACAGCAAAACAACCCTACAGATGAGCGAACGCCTTAAACTGGTTTTCTGTGGTAGCAGTGACTCGCTGAAATCTAAGCAAGACGGACAGTTGTCTCACTGGGCTTCCACCAGACCCCACGCCACTGAGGCAGAGACCCCACTATCAACCTTCGGGGCGAGGTTCACAGGTGGATTTATGGCAGCCTCGTTAGCTGTCCCCTGGCCTTCCAGGTCAACCCTCCCAAGGCTCCTGTGTGCAAATGCCAACTGGTAAAATAAACAAAGTCCACCGTTCTCTCCTGCCGGGCCATAAATCGGCCCTGTCCTTCCTCACAGGGACAGAGGCAGACCTGATTTATGCAGTTTGGGAGATTTACAGCCTAATCATTTAACATAAGGAACAAGACCTCTCAAACATAAATTCCAGAGAAAGCAAATGTTTGGAGACTTGTGTTTTCTTTTGGTGACATTGAACATGCCCACCTCGTCTTAGGGTTCACAGAAGGTTGGAGCCTTCACTTCTGAACGTCCATAGCACATGCAAAGGCCGTTGAGCTTCATGCATGACACGGGCTATGTCCAGCAGGTACTCGGGTGGTTTGTGGACACTGGAGTTTGTGGGAACGTCGAGCTTAGAGCAGCAGAGGGCATTTGTAGCTTGGCCACAAGGTCCCTCAGCCCTGATTCTGTAGAGAAGGCACAGGTTTTACCTGGAAACAATGATGTCAGAGGACATCGCACCTTCATTGGTTGCTGTGAGAAATTGGAAGATGAGTGGGCCCCATCTGCTGGAAAGCCTTAAGAATAAGGATGGTATCTTGGAACACGTTCATCATCTTCATGCCTCAGTGTCCTGGCCTATGAAACGAAGGACTGGAACACAACTGCAGACATGTCTTTGGGGATTTATGTTCGGGAAGGGAAACAGCTTCTCTTTGTGTCTTCACAAGGATTGGTACCAGGAGCAGGGTCATTTGGGCAGAGTTTGATTTTAACAACCTAATAAACTCATGTGTAGTTAGATGTCATGTTTTGTTTATTTTCAAGTTTTTTTAAAAAATAAACAGAGTTTAGAAAATTGAAAAGAATTTGATTTAAATTTTTTCCTTATTATCATTATTGTATTTGCCTGTATGTGTGTATGATGGGTGTGTATAGGCACACATACCATAGTGCACACGTGGAGGTCAGAAGACAACCTTTATGAGCTCAGTTCTCTGCTTTCAGCAATATGTGGTTACTGGGGATTTAACTGAGGCCATCAGACAAAACACTTAGCATGCCCAGAATTGATATTTTTGCTAGAAAATTTTGGAAAGATGGGGGAGGGTTAATTTTGTAAATCTGTTTTTTATTATTTATATGTATGTTTGTATGTAGGTACATATGTATGTGCTTTAGGAATGTGTGTGTGTGTGCATGTATGTGCACGTGGGTGGACTGTTCTTTTTTGTTTATTTGTTTTTTCGAGACAGGGTTTCTCTGTAGCTTTGGTGCCTGTCCTGGAACTAGCTCTTGTAGACCAGGCTGGCCTTGAACTCACAGAGATCTGCCTGCCTCTGCCTCCTGAGTGCTGGGATTAAAGGCTTGTGCCACCACCACCCAGCTCATGTGGACTGTTCCATTTGCCCATGTGGGTACATGAGAAGGCCAGATACTGACACTGAAGTATTTTCTTAAATTGCTTCTCCATTTTGTTCTTTGAGACCAGGTCTCTTAACTGAATCTGAAGCACCCATAATCACTATGCTGCTGGCTACTGATCCCCTGGGATCTGCCAGTCCCTGTACCCCAGTGTTAGGGTTACAGACTTGAATCACTGCGCCCAGCTATTTATATAGGTGACGGATGTCCAGACTCAGGTCCCCATGTTTGGACAAGCACTTTATACACTGAGCCATCTCCCTGGCCCCTGGAAAATTCTTCTGTGACTCAAGGTGATAAGAATCACTCCTTATAGGGCTAGGAAAATTGCTCAGTGGTTAGAGCACTTCTTGCCCTTGCAGAAGACCCAGGTCCAGTTAGCAGAACCTACCTAAAGGCTCACAAATGCCTGCAACTACAGTTCCATGGATCTGACACTGTCTTCTGACATCCTCAGCATCATGCACATTTGTGCTACACAGATCTACACTCAGGCACACACACACATACACACACACACACTCATAAAATAAAATAAATCTAAAAGAAGTTATTTAAAAAAATAAAGAATTGCTCCTCATTGAATTTACTTGTTTATATCACTTGAGAAATACTGGGCTTCCTCACCTTGGTGGACTGAAAAGCAAATTTGAGCAGGCCTTCCTTGCCCTAAAAGCTAGCTGCATTGTTGTGGTAATTATCTACTTTAAAAAGTTTGGTTCTTCAAGGTTGGCCATTTGATTTTAAAAGCAGCGTGGGTGCGCGTGTCTGTGTGGGTGTGTATGTTTTTGTGTGCTCGTGTATTTTCTGCCATTCAGAGGACTATCCGTCTTACCATATGCCATATGAATACTTGTATGAAATATGTGTATATATGATAGATATGTATATGTGTGTGTTCCTGTTTGGGTGACAGCTTTAAGATCCTTTTGAGCAGTGATGAAAAGCTCTCAGTTCTAATGTGTGATCATTTCTCCTTTCATTATAATGCAGAATTTCTCCATGCAGAATCAGGCCAAGATAGAAGCTGAAACCCAGGGGCAAAATTCATTCATTATGCATGTGCATTACTTCCCCCAAATATTGATAACACTTTTCATAATAATTATTTTACATATATTAGCTCTTGCTGCCATATTAGCATTAAAGATACCTTTATTAATCTTGAATATTTTACTGAATAATAAATAGGGTCTCAGAGGCTTGAGTTAAAAGCTGCTCTTAGCTAGAATGCTGTAAATCAGTTGTTTTATGAATAAAATTGGCTTCCATATTTTTTCCTCAGGATTGCTTATTTAAATAATTTTCCCGTTTATTGAATGTGTACTTTTTTTCATTTTTTGTTTAAAGCTAGAGAGAGACAGGGCCTCCTGCTGTCACCCTCTCTTCTGGTCACCCCCCGACACACACCCACATTCATGCTTGTTGGAAAAATGTGCAGCCTTCCCCAAACCTCTGTGTGCAAGGGAGGGTACGCTGAGCTATTTTGTTCTACATTTGAAGCCTGACTATAGCCGACGGACTCCATGGCCCAGCACAATTCCTAGAAAACATTGGAGCTGAGGCTTGATCTACTGTGTTGGCCAGCACACCCTGCTTCTTGTCTTTCAGATCCACCATGTGGAGTTGGCTCTGGTCTCTCTTTCCTTTCTCCAGCTTCCTAAACCGAGCACATGTGTCTCTGCCTACTTACAGTGGGAGATGGCAGCAAAAAAAGACAAGAATAAATGTTTTGGAGAACCTACTTTGTGCCAGACATGTTTGGGTTTTCTGTCTCATCTTCAAGGTAGGTGCTTCCTCCTTATCTAAATAAATACTATATCAGAAATGCCAGCTGAGTGCTTTGGATTGAAAAATATTTTAATTCTGGATTTGCAGATTTGGGGATATTTGCATATACATAATGAGAAGGGGGGACCACAAGTTTGAACACCACCTGTACAGCATATGTACCTTGGACGTGTAGCCAGAAGGCAAGCTTACAGAGTACTTTTTTATTATTCTGGAGCAGGCCTTGCTAAGTCGCCTAAGCTGGTCTATGACTTGAGTGGTCCTTCTTCCATCTGCCAGGTAGCAGGGATCACACATCCAGGCCACCACATCCAGCAGAACATATTCTTATTAGCATTGTGCACAAAGCCATGTTTTAGGGTGTGAGATTTTCTGCTGTACCAGCATGCCCATGCTCAGAGTTTCAGATCTTTGAGGGTATCAGTCTTACAGGCCAGGGATGTTCAAGCTGTGATGGTACCAGAAGCCTTGACGGAGACTTGTGCATGAGGCTTTGGAAGCATTAGCTCCCTTAATGCTCACCCTGTTATTTCCTCTATTTTATATATGAAGAAATGAAGGCTTACAGAGGGCAAAGTACCATGCAGTCAAGATTTAAACCCAGGCTTGTCAAACTCCCAAGTTTGCCTCAGAGAGGACCGTTGATGTGTCTGGGTGATATTGAAAAGGATGAGGCCACAATGTCTGACCCTGTATGTCCCCAAGGCTCCAGGTTAGGATTCCTGCACCCTGGTGATAAGATACCTGTGGTGGGAGGTTGTGACTCTTGGAAGGCCAAGGTTGGGTGCCCCTTCCTGGACACAGCTTAACAGCACCTTCTGTTTGTGCCAGTAAGTGAGAGGATCTGGCATCTTCTTGGCTGAGCTTTCTTCATGTCATGCTTTGCAGAGGCTGAAGGGTGGGCCACTAGTGCCAGTGTGGACTGTCTTCCCTGGAGTGCAGCTAAGTTGGAAGCAACCTCACTATATCAGCTGCTTTCTGAGTCAAAATGCCTGACAGAAGCCACATACGGGAGGTGTGATTTATCTGGGCTCGTGGTGTCAGAGTTTCTGTCCACAGTGGCAGAGGAGGCATGGGGCAGTGGTTTTGTGGCAGCGGGAGCATGGGGCAGACTCCTCACAGGACAGCTGGGTCAGGAAGCAGAGCTACACCAACCAGAAGTCGAGGTGGGCACTGCCCTTAGTGGCCTGCAAACCTCAGCTAGGCCTCATGTTCTGAAGGTTCCGTGGCTTGCCAAGGCATCTCCATGAAGTGGGGACCAAGTGTTCAACACAGGAGCATATGGGGCCATTCCAACCAACTAAAACCATCAACGCGGGTTAGTGAGCTTTTCATTGCTGTAACTGAATGCCCCAGACTGGCAGCTTATAAAGAAAAGAGGTTCATTTAGTTTACAGTTTCCATTCAGAGCACAGGCTCAGGGTAAAGGCAGGCGCTGGATACACCTGTCACTTCATGGTGGGCAGCAGCGGCAGTTAGAGTTTCATCAAGCTCACATCCTGAACTCAGAAGCAAAGGGCTATGACCGCAACTTGTGACAGGGACTCCAAGCATCCCACTAGAACCCCTCAGGGTCCACAGCTATGCTCCAGAGATCTCCCTTCAGGACCCAGTCTCCAGTCACAGTGAACCTCGGGGGGACATTTAGGTCATTCCCAGCCGTGGGCACAGTACTCCTTCCACGTGGCAGCAGGCATCTTGGGAGTTCACTCCCGCTAAGCTTGGTGCTGTAACCATTGGAATTGTGGGTCTCCTGTTCTGAAGGGAAGAAAGCTCCAAGCAGGGGTGAGTTCTTCCCAGCCATAAGGGATAAGGAGGAGAAAAGGGCGTGACTCTGCAAATGCTGCCAAGCTGCCTCTCCATGAAGCGTCTCCTCTGAGAGGGAGAACAAAGTTGCCTCCATCTTCCTCACCACATGTAGGAAGCTAACGTCACTTCAGTCACTGCTTGGCCTGTGTGCTCTATTTGCCCATTGTGAGTCTCATGAGAGACGCGACCTGATTCATCCTGATTACAGTGCTTAGCTTGCCGTCCAGTAAATGGTGAATGAATGAATGAATGAATGAAGGACTGCATGAATGAGTGGCTCTGCTTTCCCAGGACCCACGCCCCTCTTTCAGAACGTCTTACTGCTCATCCCAGTTTCATCCTTCCCAAACTCCAGCTTTTGGATCTGACCACGGTCTGAAACCCTGGATCTTATTTCTCAATTCATCTAGTGTCTTCTGGCATTGCCATTTAATCATGACCCATAGCCTTCCTTGGGAGTAGCCCAGGGCTCAGAAACATATTCCTGAAGTAATTTGTATTCCTAAATATGGCCTCTTTGGCTCCCACAGCTAGGGGCAGCCTGGCTTAGTCAGGTTTGAAATATGCATATTATTATGTAAATGTGTTGGAATTGAATATAATTTCCTTAAAAAACATTTTCCAACGGAAAATCGATATGCTTGCAGGAGAGACCCAGCCCAGCAACCCCAAAGAAAGCTGCATCGTCCACACGAGACAAATATTTATAGCTGATGATGGCATCAAAAACCAGGATTCATGGACTACTTGGAGGAAGTCATACACAGATCTGAGCTCATAAAAAAGGAAGTCCTTACAGCTATATCCCCAGGCTACAGATAAGTAAACTGAGGCATGGAGAAGGCTTGGAATGTGTGCCAAGATTACCCAGCTTGCAGCAGTTTCTGGCATGTTCAGGTTTAGTTGGGGATGTTCTCATAGTGTCCCCTCCCCAGACACCAGCTCCTCACCAGAGATACCTCAGAGGAAACAGAAGTGGACCTGGGGGGTGAGGGGCGAGAATTCTTCCAATGCTCTTCATGTCTTTCTTTGCTGAGCTCTGCTGGCCCATCTCCCCTCTCAGGAGTCACTGGAGAAGACCAGATGCTTTTAGTTAACAAACTGTGAAATAAATCAGCATATATCCCAGCTTCCACGCCATGACACGCAGTGTCAGGCCCATTTGGCTTTCGACATCGGGTTCCACGCACCTCTGAAGAGCGCGTTGCTCCCCATTCAGAGCTCTGGGGGTGAGAGCCCAGGGTAGATTCGGTTTGTGCCTCTCAAGGAACCTTGGGCACCCCCCACCCCCCACATATCCGCCAGACCTTTTCTCCACATGACTAATCCGGTATCCCGTGACCTCCCTTTAGTGTGATGAGGACACAGAAATGGAGCTGTAGCTCCTGCCGACCCCAAACATTTAGTTACATTAATCACAGAGAGCTTTTGGACTCCGAGCATCCAGGATGAAAGACACATTCTTGGGGAGACATTGATCAAACAGTCTACAGGTATCTGCACATCGAGGGACATTAATCATCTCTGCATTATCTTGCCCACCAGTAGAATATGTAAATGTGATTCCTGTCAGTGATAAGAGGAAGTGAAATTATTCTTGGAGATTGGTCCATCTGGAGCTGTTGATACAATCTCACCTAAGACAATAGGTTGTAAAGATAAATTTTTTAGCATTACTAATCCAGTGTTGCCAATAGCCACAAGGAATGGAGAAATTTAAAACCAAGCCCAAAACGTACATTTGGTGCAAGAGAGGAAGACTACCCTGGGCTCTGCTTCAGTTCTACTCTTGGCCACCTTGCGGGAAAGATGCTTTCTGCATGATTAAGGAGTACAAGTTTGGAAAGGTCTCAGGATGCATTTGGAGAGCATTCTGGAAGAGTTCACATCCGCTGCAAGCAAGACCAAAGCTTACACGCAGATGCACACTGGATACACTTTGTTTCTGCACACTTAAAACCCAGGAGCTGCATCTTTACTAGAGGAAGCTTTCTAGAAAATTCTATAGCATTAGTTACCCCTTATGAGTTGGCCACGTGTGAAATGGAACAGGAAGAAATGGGTAGAGATCTGTGGGAGAAGCCACAGGTTCTAATCTCAACCTTGCAGCTTCGGGTGCTTTTCAGTGCATCTCTGACTTGCTTCACGCATATGGAATGTGAGCTGGGCTGGGCCAGGCATTCGATCCCCCTGACAAGCCTTCCTATATTCCCACCTTCTCTGTGAAGGCTGGAAAAGCCAGCAAGTGCACCAGAACATCTTGGGTGCTCAGCTTCAGATGTCCCTGCCGCCTCTTTCATACTTACCATGCCCAGGGTCTGAGGGCTGTGAGTGTTGGTAATCTTTCAAGACACCCTGTTGGGAGAGAGGCCCCTGGAAAGAAAATACATACGAAGACCATTTTGATAGAATCTGTGTTGCTGAAACGGAATGCTCCTCTTTTATGGCGGGAGTGTGAAATACCCCCACCCTCAGTGGGCTCAAGTGTTTGAACCCTTGGTCCTCAGTTGGTGTTGCTGGAGCCTCGCTAGAGAATGTGGGCTTTTACGGGGGCAGTTTGGGGGACTTACAACCTGGCTGGCCTCACTTCTGACAGGAGTTCCCAGTCTTCTGATCCACCCAGGGGCGAGCCAGCAGCCTCAGGCTCCTGAGACCTTGAACACTGTCAACCCTCCCCAGCGTGAAGCGTTCACCATGGATCGCTGTCCCTCCCTCCCTGTGTGAATGTCAGGGCAAAGGCTTAAAATCTCAGCTACGATGCCTCCCTGGAAAATGGTTAGAGATCCCTGGTAATAGTGGGTATCCTGAATTTCTGAAGTGGCATGGCAGCCCTCCCCTCCCCCTTTAGGGTGACAAAAAGAAGAAGAAAATGTCCCATCCCAGCTGTTAGTTTTCAGCTCCAGCAGGAGAGGGAAAAGAAGGGTGTTGAAGGGTTGGAGGCTAGGCTTTCCCAGGTGGCACAGCGGGTGGGGGTGGGGCAGGCTATTAGGGAAATGAGGAGCACTCCTCGGAGACCTTTAAGGTCTTGGCTCCCTAAGAAAGAAGGGACAAGGTAATTTCCTTCCATGATGTCAGCTTCCAAAGGTCACAGATGTTTCTTCCCCCAAATTCTTCGCTTTCTTGAAATCATCCATTACGAACCTGGCAAGTACAAATTAAGCAAAGTGTCCCTTGGACACCATGGGGTAATGAGTGCCTCAACTCTGTCAGCCCTCTGTGAAGGTTACATGGTGTTCCTTAAGCTGTGTGGGCTGCAACTTCGCATTTCAGGATCACATTTCCTGGATGGTCCCCTTCCTAAAACCAGTGGTCATAATTTAAAAGCTCATTCTCACATAAACTATTCCTTGTGGACATTAATGGCTTCTCAGTGTTTTAGCATGGGTCTTTAAGGCAGATTCACTATGGAAGGTTTTGATTTGTTTTCTCTATATAAGTCAGGAATAATTATGCTTCCAGATAACCTTTAATATCATTACTTTGAGTACTTCTTCATTACACAGTTACATAGATTATTTGTGTGCGCGTGTGCGTGTGTGTCACCATCAGTGTCTTCCCTGATGACTGAGGCAGTCTCTCACTGAACCTAGATCTCAGTAATTCCACCAATCCTGCCGGCCAGCCTGCCCAGTCTCCACTGCTTTCTCATGTGTCCTGGGGGTCTGAACTCCAGACCTCAACATTTGAAGAACAAGCATGTTAGCCACAGAACTGTCTCCATAGGCCAATTAGGGTACTGTCTATAAATGCTCCCCTTAGTGAGAGCCTTCTCAGCTGTAATCTTTACTCGCAGGATTATTGGGTGGGAACACTATGATGTGAGAAGCCAGGCCTCTCATTTGCCCAGAGCCCCCAGATCTGTTCTAAAGAACTAGCCAGTTGGGTTTCTTACAGACATTACTCAAACCAGAGATTTTGTTGGGAGAGTTTAACACTCATAGAACATGGGTCTTGACGATGCTCCTGGCAAGCTAGGATGCTCTGGAACTAAGAAGGGGGTGACAGTATTCAGCAGCTCCTGAATTTGTAAGGAAACACTGTTTTTTTTTTTCCCTCGGCATACCTCCTGCAGTAAGCATCCACAGGACACGTATTGAGGGAAGGAAACCCGAAGGGCATGCGTCTGTATGGGCTGTGCTGACTTCCCTCGATGTAGTGTTCAAGAAAGAGAATCGATTCTCTTCATACTGTGTGTTACTTAGGAGTCTAAGAATTCATGATAATGTGAAATTTACTTGTTAAAGGGGTCTTTGATGACAAAGAGATGTGCCTTTATTTTTGAAGTCAGGATTAAACTTGCTTTTCTGGGAAGTTATTTCACACTTGTGAGTTGAGTACTTAGTAAATAGCAACTCTTTTTAGGAATGTACATGAATGCTAAACTGCACCAAAATTCTAATGTTAGAGTTGACTTTGAGATGTATGTGTGTGTGTGTGTGTGTATGCGCGCACGTGCATTATGTGTGTGCAATGCCTGCAGAGGCCAGAAGAGGACATTGGATACCCGTAGCTGGAGTTACAAGTGATTGTGAACTATCTGACACAGGTGCTAAGAACCACACCCCGACCCTCTGGGAGAGCAGGTTGTGCTCTTACCAGTGAACATCTCTCACCTGAATACTGGAGATGCTTAGTGATGGGTCTGACACAGACACCACTGATGGGGATGGAGGCGCCCTTTTAGAGCATTGGTGCTTGGGCCAGCACAACAGATAAGCCTCGGCAGGGATTCCTCATGGCAATGAACATTAGGAGGAACATTCACAAAGGAGACCGCCCCTTCCCCACCCAAAAAGCAACAAGACTGTCTATACTGAGCAGATTTTCCGAGGTAGCAGGAAAGCTTAATGTTAAGACAGAAGTAATGAACGTCAGCGTTTAATGATCAAAATTGCCTCCTTTAAAGATGAAGTTGTGAATAAATGTCCATCGGATTTATCGCCAGCGTTCAGGACCCTTTGGAAAGTTTCCAGGGGGAAATTTAACAGAAATGTAACCTAGTAGAGGTGGCCCAAGGCCGGTATCATCACACAGATAGGTAGAGTACAGTGGTGGAGCTCTCTGACAGAGTCAAGTCTGATGCCCACAAGGTGTGTTTCCCTACTTGTCTCTTTTCCCTTCTCTGTGCCAAGTGACTCTGAGGCTGTCACAGTAACGCAGTTGCTTTGGTGCCTTCCAAGTTCCGTCATCGAAGCCATTCCTCAGAGTACGGCGTTAAGAGGTGAGTCTTTGGGAGACTGCTCGTCGATGGAATTGTAGACCTGATGAAACAGGCCCAAGAGCTTCCTCTTCCTTCTGCCATGTAAGGGGGTAATAGAAGGGAATCATCCGTGAGCCAGGAAGCAGGTCCTCCTGATACCCTTGAACATCCAGCCTCCAGATCTGTGAGAAGCTCCTTGCTGTTCAGTCCTCCTGTTGATGACATTATGTTCCAGCTGTCTGGAGGAAGTAAGATGAACTTCCAATGGAATTACTTTGAATTTCAGTTGCTTGCCCTGTGAGTTCTGGAAAATAGGAAAGTCATCCATGGGGTCCCTCAAAGACAAATATGATCCCTGCTCTATCATAAACATACACAACACTTTTCCTTTACGTTCTGGATCTGTCTGTTAGCCATAAACAGTCAAAGAACCTCAGAGATTTCAGATGTTTTCAATGTGAAAATAAATGAATAATAGTTATTTATTCCCCCTTAAAAGGGTAGGAAATAAAGACAATCAGAAGAAAAATCTAAAAACACTCACATTTTCAGAGTGACAAGAAAAGATTGTAGACTCATGAAAAGGGTGGTAAAGACCAGCAATTCAGGCAGCCTAAAAGAGATCTTTTAGGAGAAAAGGCTGTTGTCTGAGAGGCTAAATCCACATGGTCCTTATAAGAAGTTTAAAGAGACTCCATACAGCAAGGAGGAAACAAGTCGTAAAAGAAAAATACAAGGAAACTGCTTAGAAATCTTAAAATTAAATGACTCACGTTTTTACATAAGAAATGGAGAAATAAAGTTGACTCTATGGAAAAATGAAGAGAAGATTCTAAAAATCTGTGCAAGAAAGAGGAAAATTATCTTATTTGTAAATTGGGAAAAAGAATCACACTCAGGGCTGGAGAGATGGCTCCGTGGTTAGGAGTGCTGCCCCTCTTCGAGAGACCCTGTTTTGATTCCCAGCACCCACAAAACAGTTCACAATCTTCTAAATCCAGTTCCAGAGGACTTGATGCATCTTCTGGCCATTTTGGGTACCAGGCACTCGGTGATGCAGACAGAGAAACAGACAAAACACGCATAAATGTAAACTAAAATTATGTAGAATTCTAAATGTAAAATCCTAAGAATTCTATATTTAGCAAATTCTTTGTATTAAAGAGGTGGACAATTAAGGAAAAAAACCTCCCAGGTGTTAGTGAAAGATTTTAGCAAATTAGAGTTGTATCAGTCAAATGTGGCCTTCCATAACAAAACACCACAGATTGGGTGGCTTGAACAACAGACATTCATTTCTTCTCAGCACTAGAGGATGAAGGTCAGCTGGAAGGGTTCTGGTGGGGCTCTCAAGTCGGTTGCAGATGGTGTCTTCCTGTCTTCCTGCTGTGTCTCATGGCAGGGTGGCAGGAGGGTGCTGGGTCCTCTTGATGTAGGGCACCAGGTCTCTCTGACTAGCACTCACCTTATGACCTTTGTCCTCCCTTGATAAACGCAGTCACAGTCATTCTATAACAAGAACATCATGGATGATAAGAGAGGCAAGAAGTTAGAGGGGAGGCGAGGGGGATCCCCAGGGGCAGCACAGCCCCAGTTTGGCCTCAACCCCAAAGCAGAAGGCATCGGGGTGTGCTTATGATCAAGAACTTGTAGCAGCAAGAAGCTGTGGGGGCTGGGAACAGACACAACACAGCTTGGGGAGAGGTCATGAGTGCTGAATGCAGGTGAATGGCAGACGTCAGGATTTATTCCTGCACAAAAATACCAGGTGTGCAAGCGAAAAATTAAATCATGAGGCTTAACTTTAACATGACACCTGAGTTTTTACTTTTCCCCAGAACGTTCCAGCTGGGCCACTTCTTGGAGTCTCACTTATTCCGTCTGTAAAACAGGCAGACTGGTGTCACTGGATGCAGGCCTGCTCTTAGGCTGGCATGCGATGGCAGCTACAAAGCCATCAATGCCCATTCCTACTGCATCACTTGCTATGCATTCGCTGCAAATGTTAGTGTTGTGGCTGGAAGATGTGTTGGAATAACGGCTCTTCAAGGCTGGGTGTCTAGGAAAAGCACTGTCTGAGCAGACCCCAAGATTCTGAATACTTTCCTAAAGCACCATTAACACCCCCATTTTGCAGATTGAGGGGACAGCCTTGGGAAGAAAAAAATCACGCATGTAGACAGAATCTGGCAGAGGCAGGTGTGCAGGTCAGTGGTGGGGATCCAGAAATCCACCAAACTCTCTCCATGGTCTCCTCACCTCTGAAACCCTGGTCCTATACTCCCTTCAGCCCCAGGGCCAAGCCAGGAGCTTGCAGGCCAAGCCAAGGCCGGAAGTTAGATCATCAGCCCTCCTTGAAGGCTCTAATTAACCGACTGTGAAAACATTGTATCCGACCACAGCAATTCCTCCAGACCAGAGAAGAGGGGAAGTCCGTGTTTTCATTACAAACGGAGTCATGAAGGGGTTGAAGGCTTTAGGAGTGTTTGGTTTGGTTTGGGTTTTTAATGACCTGAAGCAGAACTTGGCATCTCTTGCCCTAGTCCAGAAGAAAGGAAGTTTATTTTGGGGTCAGATAAAGAGTCTTTGGCTCTCTTGACTTTTATTTTTGTGGAAGAGGAAGGACTGGCTGCTTGCTCACTCTGGATCCTTCTGTCTGTTCTAGGCTTTCTGTCAGCTTCCTGAGCAGATTGCCAGGATGATGAGGTGGGTCCCTAAGAGAAAGGTGAGGAGAGAGAAAGACTTGCAAAGCAGTTCTAGGGTCTCAGGAGTCAGTGGGAAGATAGTGATGCCCGGGGTGGGATCCAGAGGCCACTTACTGCCTGTGTGACCTCAGTCAGTTCACTAGCCCTCTCTGATCCTAGTTTTCCCATCTGTATAATAAGAGTAACACCTGTGGCTTGTCCAGGGACACAATGTGGTTTAAGACATGGCCTCCTTGACTTTGAACCCTGGGCCCAGCCCTTACATACCATGTGAGCCCCTATCAACTCACCTGTCTTGTGGGGATGAGAATATTGGACTGTGGTTATCATCACAGGACATCACTTAGTGATGGTTAGGTACCACTTAAAGCTACTGTGAGCAGAGGCAGCACGGCCTTTCTGGTTTTGCCTGGAGAATGGTGGACCATAAAGCTGAGTTTAGGGTCTTATTATGAAGTGACCTGAATATTAGGCTAAGGAATTTAGACTCAAAGGATAAATATTCAGGTTAAAGAGACCCAACAGGCCATTTTCAGCCGGCTAAAGGAAATCAGGGACACAGGCGGCAAATGCAGCCTCTTCAATGTCCCACTTTGGCTGGACTGTAGCCAGGGAGGGCACCTTCATAGGCGCTCAACAGACCATCAGGGGTACAGTCCAGTGCTGGTGTCGGAGATTCTTCTCACAGGTCTTGGATGAAAGCTTCTTTCTCATGCACATGCAAACACATTAAACCCATTAGTCCTATTTCATCATGGATTAGCTTGTCAGGGGGCTTCCAGAGGAGAACGTTCGAATCACCTCTGGTGTGGTTGGGGTAGGCTCCTGAGAAGCCTAACGGTAACTTGGGGATGCCCCCACTCCCTTTCCTGAGGACCAAATCTGTGTCCCTTACACTTCAGTCAAGGCATTCACAGCTTGGAGTTACTCAGTGGAGGACGGAGATTGTGCATCCTTTCTGACCGCTCATGATCAAAGAAGAGATGCTCCCCAAACTTGCCTCATGGGGTCTGGAATCTCAGAGGCCCACTTGCAAATGGGCCTGGTACTTAGGGCTCAATCATGTCTCCCATCCTGAGACATTTCTAGGTTGTATTTTTATAGCCCCATTTGTTCAGATTGCCTTCCAGCTAGAGGATTCTTCTGGCAATTTATAAGGATAAATGTTTCAGAAAACAAGATGGTTTCCCTACCATTCCTCACCCCACTTTAAGGAGCAGAGAAAGGTGGGACAGGAATGACACAGAAAGTCTGGTTAGGGTCCAGCTAAGAGCGGAAGTCTGTTCAGCTCATCCAATGCTGAGCTGCTCTGGACTGGATCCCAGGAGAGCCGTTTTGCCCGTTCAGGAGGAGCAGGTTGGAACTGTATCCTCAACCAACTCTTGGACACTGTTAGGATGAGGCCAAAGGGCCCAGGTGTCCCCTTGGTCAACGCACCTGATCATGGAACCTCCCTACTGAGGGAAGACTGCCTTCCAGAGGGCTTTTCTTCAAAGCATTGACGGTAACTTAGGCTCCTTAACAGATGTCTGTGGCACGCATACTTCAGGTAACCGGAACTCAAGAGGCTTGGATCCTCTGCTCACGGAGCCTCCGCTGGGCCAAGGATGTTGGCACATCATCTTTTAAAAGTTAAAAGCCAAGAAGTTCTCTGCTCTCACCTTGACGCATGTGACAGAGGGGTTCTGGGAAAGGGGTGGGAGAACAGAGTCCAGCAGGGAACCCATCGGTTTCAAGTCATTTTAGAGGAGAGTTCATGCAGGGGTCAACCCACAGGTGGATGGACAGCTAGGACTGTGCTGTTCTAGAAGTCCGCTGAAGTGGATAAAGCCAGCATCCTTATCCCTCCATGCTGGAGGCCACCAATAACAGCCAGGAAATACTCCTCTCTGGCCGAGTCCCTGCTCACACGAGCTATTCACGCTGATGGAGAATTTATAATGAGCCATTTCACAGGAGAGGAAGCTGGGGCCAGGCAAAGCCCATTATATCATCAAAATCGTTCAATGAGCAGGAGACGGGACCAGAACCTGAACATAGATTACCTCCTCAAAGCTTGCGTCCTCCATCACTACACCCAAACACCTTCGGTTCCTGGGGCCATGAGCTACCTAGCCAGGCCAGCTGTGGGATGTGGGGACCCGTTGGGAGAAAAGGGCAATTCTGTCATAGTCAGAGTCTCCCCTAGATACCCCTTCTCCCACCCTCATACCAAGTTAAGCTTGAAGGTCCAGGGCAAGCCAACAGCAAAACTGTGGCCTTGTGTCCCAGATGGCTGGAACCAGTGACCCACAGGGCAATGTGTACTCTTCCTGAGATAAGGGGTAGCGCCCCCAATTCCAGGGTGCCATCTTCTACCACTGTGCTCTAGACAGTTGTGTTGTGTAAGCTGGCCCCATCTGGACCCCTCCTTTCGCTGCCCCGAGCCTTCCAGGTATCTAGCAGTGCCTGACACTGGTGGGCTGAGAGCAAGTGCTTTCTGCTTCTAGAATTCTCTGTCTTCCTGCCACCTGCAGGTCCATGAACGCTTCACACCAGAAAGGCATTGTGAGGATGAAGGGAGCTTTCTGCCCCAGCTGAACTTCTTTGAGGACACATCTCCTGACTCTCCCTGTCTCTGAAAGCTCCTAATACCAGAAGCAAGCTGGGTCTCCCTGAGCATGCCAGCCTATCAAAAGTGCTGGAGGGCTGGAGGGCTGGAGGGCTAGGTGAGTTTCCTTTGAGGTCTGTGCTCCTCCAGCCGGGATGTAGCGCTCACACTGTTGGGTTCTGTAGATTGCAGCCTTCCCATCTGGGAGCTCTGGTTGTCTCTCTTTCTAATCTCAGTTTAATTGCTGTGGTCAATTTGCCCTGCACTTAATAACCCACAGCTTGGCGTATGGTTTAATATGGTTGACACACACGTTGCTTTAAATGTCAGCACTGGTTGGACCTGGGGACTTGGCAGGCTCCCTGGGTGAGATGGCAGCAGAGCGGCGTCATCTGCTCCGTGTCTGGGCTGCTGGTATGTTGGCTGAAGTTTCTTTTGGCTTGGAGACCCAAGCCACTGCCCAGGCTGAGCCACTGGCTGGGACATGCCATCTCCTGCCTGGATCATGGACTGCACAGCCAGGATCCACTCTTTTCTTCCTGCCTCCCAACCAGCAGCCCATGGGGAAGGGGTGCCCACAAGGGGACCCCTAGCTTCTCTAGGAAGCATGTTGAGTCCAGGCTTCACCATGAGCAGGAAGCTCCAGGACTTGTTGTAAGCTGGTCCTCAGCGTGTGTTTGTGACCAAAACCCTAGGGGTAGCAGTGGGTAAATGTCACACTCTGGTTGAGGGACTGTGGCAACAGTCGTAATGACAGCTGTGCCACAGTGGTTTGCCCGCCTCCTCCTATGGTCCACTCAGCCGGAAAGTAACACGCTTTCTGACCATCCACTAATTTTCCTCACCTGCTTCAGAGGGACCGAATGGTCTGAGCGAGTGACTGTCTGAGTGGTCTTGGCTCCTTGGGGCTTTCTGCAGGAACTGCATTTTCATGCATAGGACAAAGGCCCCCAGAAGGGCTATTGGCCATGGATGTCCCTGGCACCCTGGTAGGTAGAGACCTTGATTCAAACTGGACTGGGACTTGTGTGTCCTGCAGAATAGGAATTTGAGACGAAGTAGATATGGAGGAGTCTGTGGGTGCCCCAGTTGGAGCAGCCGTTTGCCCCATAGTCACGATGGTGGTTGATGCCAGCTTGCAGAGTGGGGATCAGTGGGAGATGGACAGAGACCCCCCCTCCAGGAAGGAGGGACAGAGGGCCACTCCACCCTAGATATCTTTCTGGTTTCTTTTCAGGCCATCCATAAGAAAGAATATTTTCCTGCCTTAGGCTTCTCTGAGGCAATGAAGCCTTGGGGCTCATCCCTCCTTTTCATTGAAACAGTTTGGATTGGCTGTGCCCTTTTCATCTGGGAAAGATGCCCTGAGCAATGACCAGTGATGACACGCTTTGGTCAGAGCTGGCAGGGCTGACAGTGACCCACCCTACGCTGTGTTGATGATTTCTGGATGTCTTAGTTTCTTTTCCTGTTGCTGGGACGATTAAAAAAAAATCTGTAATAAAAGCAGCTTAAGGAAGAAAGGGTTTATTTCAGCCTACAGGTCAAGGTCAAGTCTATCATGGTGGGGAGGTCAAGGCCATGAGCTTGACGCAGGAAGCTAGACGACATCCATGGTAAGAAGCGAATAGACACATTGCATGGTGGTGCCCATCTCACTTCCTCCTTTTTACAAATTTCTGTATGTATTTATTCTTACAATTACTTATTTAGTGTGTGTGTGTGTGTGCATGCATGTGTGTGAAAGCACACGTTTTGAACACTAAAGGGGTGGCCATGGTGTCTGTGCAGGTCAAAGGACGCCTTGCAAGAGTCTGTTCTCTACTTCCCACCACAAGGGCTCAGGGGATTAGGATTGAACTCAGGCCATAAGGCATGGTGGCAAGTGCCTTTACCCACCAACTCAACTCACCTGCCTGTTTTTCTCTCCTCTTCTACAGACCTGGATCCCTGGCCTAAGGAATGCTGTCACCCACAGTGGGCAGGTCTTCCCACATCAGTTAACAGGGACAAGTAAACTTCTCACCGACCTACTCACAGGCCAGCCCAATCCAGACAGTCCCCAGTTGAGACTCACGTCCCGGATGATCCAGTCCTGACAAGTGACGGCTGAAGTTGACCATCACCCTGGGAAGTGTAGTTATTAGATGGGAGTCTGTTAAGGCTCGTGTGGCTTTGAGGGTGTGGGTTTGTTCCCAGACCTGAGACATCCAGTAACCACTTCGCTTTGGTTGGGACCCCAGATCAGGTGACAAAACCCTTTCTCTGTAGCGAGCTGGACAAGATCGCCATTACAAGATGGCGCTGACACCCTGTCTTGTTGGTTATAAACAACTCCATATCTGCCTTACTCTTGGAGAATAACCAGCGTGGGGCGTGAACACAGCTTTGGACTCTAGCAGGTCCTCCATTGAACAGTGCCGTTATAGGTAGGCACAGGGCAGTGACCTGCTTCTATACTTCTTTCTCCCGGTTCCCAGTAATCAAAGCTCTACCCAGGGCTTTCCTCTCGTCACCGGGAGAGCAGCTCTACAGGAAGGCTGCTTTCACCAACGTATAGACAGACACTCACGCTCAAGCAGAACAAAGCCAGAAAGCTGGGGCGTGCTCAAATCTGCCCCCAGAACACTTGGGAGGCATGGGCAGAGGCAGGAGGTGCAAACATTTGAAGCTAGCCGGGGCCACATAGCGAGACTCTGTCTCAAAATCAAACCAAACCAAAGAGAAAGAAAAGAAGGAAGGAAAAGAAGGGAGGGAGGGGGAAGAGAGGAAGGGAGGAAGGGAGAGAGAGAAGAAAGGAAGGAAGTGGAAAGGAAGAGAAAGAAGGAGGGAAGGAGAAAGGGAAAGAGATGGAATGAAAGTCTGGAGGACTCTGAAGTTTATCTATCCCTCACATCCCTGCTCCCACCTAAAGAGCCGGCCGGAGCGGGAGGCCGTCCCTCCCAGGAAGCAGCCCGGTATCCCCTGTTGTTTGCCAAGTGAGGCCCAATGTGGGATTCTGGCCATCATGAGATGATCCTTGAGTAGTGTGTAGCACGGGCTGTTTCCACACCATTCACAGAGATCTAAGTAAACAGACTCAGTGTACACACCAGTGCCACGATCGCTCAAGTCTCCCCATGAGAGGAAAGTTTTTCCAAGTGAATTGACTGAACTCTAATAAGGAAACAGCAGTAAGGCCAGAACACAGAAAATGTAAAACCGGTGAACGAAGCTTACGGCTGTAAGTGAGAGAGTGTGGATCTGAGGCTCTTGGGCTTGGCGTGAACTGAGCATGAATGTGACCTTCCGTTTTCAGACCTAGTTTCCTTTTCCATAGATGAGAATTCTGTAGGATTCAAGGTTCATAACCTCAGTGTGTGCTTGGTCAGACTGTAGGCAGAGGTGCAGCATGCTGGAACCATCCAAGGCACGTATGTATGTGTGTCTTGCTAGGAGTCACTGGGAAAGGAGGGGAAGACATTTTTGGGTGGGAGGCACCAAGGGAGAGCTTGGACCTGGAACTGGGAGTTCTCGGTGCTTAATTCCTCTGGGAACCTACCCAGACGTCTGGGCCTCCCAAGTAATGAGATACAAATCCATTTAATTGAACATGGTTCTTAATTGCCAGAATTACCTGTAACATTAGCTTCTTTCACAGCTGTGCCCTCTCTTGGGGCTGGTGCCAGTTCTCGGAGGTGCACTGGGTCCGGGGAGCCCAGCCCTGATGAGTTGGGCCGTCAGCCTAAGAGCTCATTCTGTAATGAGATTCTGTAACCAGAAAGAGGTGGCCAGGGCCAAGAGGGGAGCCCACACTGTGGTGTCAATGGCCTCTCAACTTGAATGCCCTCTCTTCCCAGGAGCGTCCTACCCATTCCTACCAGTCAGTCCAGACTCTTCCTCAGGAAATCTGCCCGGATTGAAATGCTGGAGAAAACTAGGATTTTGTTGGAACCAGAAGACAAGATGCCAGGACCACCGCCAGTGTTCCTATTAGAATTCTACCACAGTGCATCAAAGTACAAGCAAGAAGATCACAATATCACCAAGGTTTGCAGTGACCGGAAGGGGCAGGGCATGATCCAAATCCAAAGGAAGCTGAAGAAGCGTCGGGCCTGTACCTGGGCCTCAGATGTCCTGGCCTCAGTGACTAGCACAAAGTAATGAAAACGCTCCCGGAGGGAATAGAATTCAGTGGAAACATGATTCTCTGGCCTGGGGACAGGTTCAGCCTCAAGCAACACACACACACACACACACACACACACACACACACACACACACACACACATGGACTATCAAATGAAAGACAATCATAATTCAGATTCATTAACTACCAAGGAAATGCAACAAAACAGCATGTTTACCCCTCAGCATGCAACTGGTTTTGATGTTTAATGGTTTAACATTGCATACTGTGGGGAACATCCTTCTATGTATCTTTTCGTTGGTGTGAAGGATTGAAATGGGCCTTAGACATATCAGGCGATTCCTCCACTACTGAGCTTTGTTCCTCATCCCAGGCATGCTCCTTCTCCTTTCTTGTTCCGGTGAAGAGAAATTAGATTGAGAAAACCTGGCAAGAACTCTAAAATTAAAAGTGAAATTGGTCAAGTGATTCTACCTCTAGCCATCTTGGACATGAACCCAGGCTAGTCCACAAAGATGCTCTGGCAGCAGTCTCTATTAGGCAGTGAGAATAGCCTAGTGAGAAAGAATTAAGCAGCATACAGTGTCGGGACAGCCGTCGTCGTCTGCTGGGGTAGCTATCACCTGTAGGATTCAATTTAGGTTCCTGGTCCCCTCATCTTGGCATGGACTCTCAGTTATACAATGACTATTGCCAGTTCCAACAGACCTGGTGTCAACTATCAGACACACTTCTAGGTGTTTTTGAGGGAATTTATAGAGAGGTTTGACCAAAAAGAGGGGACCTACCATGAATGTGGATGGCACCATCCTTGTGCCTGGGATTCTGGACCGAATAACGAGAAAAGGAGCGAATATCAGTATTCAGGCTGGAAGTCACACCTCCCGTATCTTCCTTCTTGTCTCTCTTGGGCTCTGGCAGCTAGGTGGTTCACAGTTGTGGGTCTGTCCCATGGGGGGCATTCCTTGGTCTCGGACTCTTGTTTCCTGTGTTATGTCTCTTAATAAGACTTACTGTAACGATAAGAATATAGTCACTGTGGCTGTTAGCAATGGGAACCCTCATTTCACCCTCAAGGTTTGAAACAGAAATGGGAAAAGGGGAAGAGAGTGTGCTGCCATTTGGGTCATGGAGTCAGGGAGGGAAGAAGACAGGAGCAGAGACAGAAGCAGAGAGGGGAAGGCAGAACGCTGCAGGCTCCCTTCAGGCACACGCCAAAATAACAATGTCCATTTACGGTGCTGCTGGTGGGCAGAGCTGTGAGAGGCAGGGATTCCCGTCATCTGTTCTCTGCATGCGGTACCCAGAGTCCAGCTCTCCATAGATCTTTATCTTCAACTTGTTGGACATCACGTGTAAACATCTTACGACCCAGAAACAGAGCTCAAGTCAGTTGGAAGTGGAAATCACTGGTTCTGTGGAAATGTGGGGCTTTAGGACACCGGCGCAGGTGAAGCTGAGCCTCTTGGAATGGTCCTTAAAGCTGGGTTCAAAGCACCGCCAGGCCAAGGTGGAGTGGCTGGCAAACAAAGAAGCCGAAAATTGGCACTGGGCACCGACAATGGCCACCAAGGCACTGAGAGCCTCTCAAGGAAGAACTCAGTCCGTTGGAGTGTCTCTCATCAGCCTACTGTTCACCGGAGCATGTCGGGAATGCTCTCGTGATCTCACAGGGTTATCAGCCAGGAGCATATTGTTCTTTTCCAGCACCCGAGCAAGCACACACTTGACAGCCGAGATGACGTAAATATCAGACACATGGGTCCTGGAACAATTTTACTTCAATTTTTCAAAATAAAGATATAAATTAAGCTCTTCTGACTTATTAGCATGAGTTTCTGTTAATTAACTAAGGGAGGAAACCCCAGACTTTATTAAGTGTTTTAACTTTTTAAAATGTTTCCGTGGAAACCTTTTGGTGAGGTCCCGCTGTTTCTGAAGCCTCATCCTGGCCATGCCCAAGCACTACAGATGTTTTTATGAGGAACTGACTAGTATTGAGACAGTCTTGGTACACAGTCCTGGCTGGCTTTGAACTCTAGATCTTTCTCTTTCAGTCCGCAAAATGGCCGAATTACAGACATGTGTGGTAGCACCTACCGGACCGGGGAGGTGACTTGGGGCACAGGTCAGCTGAGCTGAGCCTGGGAGCCTCGGTGAGAGGTTCGTGCTTCACCCAGAGGCAGAAGGCAAGTTCTCAGCAGGGAAACAAGATGTGATCCAGCTGTTGGAACTATTGTTCCTGAAGGTATGGTCATCGCAGCGGTCTGTGTGTGACACCAGCCCCGTGTAGAGGAGTCGAAGCTACACCGTCCCAGCTGATAGCAGCTAAAGCTGGGATTTGGGCTCAGGGTTATGTTCTCAAGCAGCGCACCGTTGGTCTCCTTTGCCTGCCTCACAGTGTTGGAGGATTTTAGTTGCCTTCTAACAGAGGGAAGTCACTTTAATGTTTGCATTGAAATACACTCATTTGAAAGATAGCTTCATGCCATTATTGCCATTTACAAATCTTATTGTTTTCTATCACCCCTTTCAAATACAGATATCTAAGGTGGAGGAGGCTTCAGAGAAAGGATCAGAGTTATGTAGCCCAAGTAGGCTTTGAACTCACTATACAGCCAGGGTGACCCTAATTTGCTTTCCAAATGGTTAAATCATAGTTGTACACTGCCATCTTGGCAAAAGTTTAACTGTAAATACATTTGTCCATGAGAGACTTGAGATCGTGAACTAGGGTCAGATGGGGGGGGGGGTCACACTGGAGGGTGGTCACACCCTTGAGAGTTTGGGTCACAGTGTGGTATTGTGGCAGGTTTCATGAAAAGAAGCCTTTGGGACACGCCTGAGGTCTGTGAGGTCACATAACCGGGGACAGTCTCCCGTATGCATGGAGTTAAACTCCTAAGTGCTTTGTGGGGTGGGTGCCAGCTGAGAGGGTGCTGGCATGGGTCCAAGGACTCGCTGGCTGGCTTTGGGAAGATAGTAACAAGACTGGTGGCTTAGGAGCCTGGCGCTAGACTAGGAACTTGTGTTCAGCACTGGGGAATGGAAATCCACCGCTGAACACAAAGGCCTGAGAGATGGCTATTCCGAGCTTCGTGCAGGGCCCCAATACAGCTTGTAACTCGAACCCTGGAAGCACATTCGGAACGAACGTGACATCAGGATGCTTCACAGCTGTGCCAACAGGTGGATCAGAGACTTGAGTAGGTTTGGGTGCTGTGTGAGGGGTGAGTCAGGGTAGCTGAAGACGGTGATCTGAGCTCTCTAGATCCTGCCCCAGACCTTGGCTCCCTGGGCCCTGTTCTCCATGCCCATCATCCCAGCTCCAAGTCAAGAGTCCTTCACTGGCTATTTTTGTTCCATGTGAGAAAGCTTCAAATCACGGTGGTTTATTGCCCTATCTATCTATCTATCTATCTATCTATCTATCTATCTATCTATCTATCTATCTATCCATCCATCTACCCATGACATAAAGGAGATATCTAGAGCTAGAAATGAAATGTGTAAAAAGTGGGGTCAGCCAGGGACGCACATTTGTAACTTTAAAAAACACCCCGTCTTTTGACTAGGCACCTCTTTTGTTAAAATGAAACTTTCAGGTGGATATGTGAACACGAATGTGGTGGAGACAGGGGGTTTACACTTAAGAGGAGGCCTGCAGGATAAAACTGGAAATCCCTCAAACTCAGGCTTTTAGAACAAAGCTTGGTCACGTTTGTCTCAGCCCACCCTCCTCTCCTCCACCACCTGTTATACGGGGCCCCGATTTACCATCAGTTCCCAGGGACTGGCCCCCGTCCAGCAGCCTCCTGCCTGCCACCTTGCCATCAATCATTGCTGACAGCCGTCAGAGCACAGCCTGGCAGAAGTATCCAGCCCTCAAGGTGGCCAGCACTGAACCCTGAACCATTTGCCCTTTAACATAATCCCAAGAGAGAAGGGGTTGGGAATAGGACTTGGTGCTTTCTGGAATTGGAATGTAAGTGGGGGGTACTACCAGCCTATTGCAGAATCCTTCCTCCTGTCTCTAGATTTTGGGGGTGCTTCAAAAGATCTTAGAGTCCAAATGGGACCAGGTCAGAGACTGCCAGCCTCAAGAGAAACATGGCCTGTTTTGAAAGAGCCACAGCACACTCCCTGAGTGGCCACTAATGGTAGACTGTGTTAGGAGTTCCATCAAACCTCTGGGCATATTTATACAATTAGCACAGACAGCGAAAGAAAAACAGCGTGGTGGTGACACACCAGCCATGTGTGCGCGGATGAACTTGTTAAGATAAATAAATGGCGTAGGACGCCTGCACTGGTTGAATTGATACAATCACTTCTTATCAAGATGGATGGATGCTGGGCTAGTGGAGGTCCAGCAGCTGCCGGAAGGGAGTCCAGAAAGAATAAAGATCATTATCTACCTTCAACCATGATGGCAAATTCCCTTCAGTGCCCATTCAGCCACAACCCGCAGCATTGGCTTGCTTCGGGCAGGCCAATGGGGGTAATGCAGGACCTGGGATGCAGGCTGCCTTCTGCCAGGCAAACTTTTTGTTTTTGTTTTGATTTGGTTTGTTTCTTTCATCAGTACTGAGGTCTGAACTCAACTCTTCACAAATGCTGGGCAAACACCTCCTTTGAGCTACAGAACCCACTGACACCTCTGCCCCCTTCCTTTTTAATTCAAATTTTAATTTTTTTGATAATTTCATACATGAGTACTGTATTTACATCATTTTCTACTCCTCCCTCTCCAAGCACAAACTTTTTCCATGTCCCACCTCTTCCTCCTCTAGTTCATGACCTTTTCTTTAATTACGTATACACATATAATTATGTATAAATATATGTCCTACTGAATCCATGTAGTGTTGTCATACTTACATCTGTTTAGGGCTGACAATTTGGGCTCGGATTATCAGGGAACCGGTCCTTGGAGAAGATGGCTCCTCCCCCTCTGTTCAGTCATTGGCTGCGTGTGGCTCTTCATTGGGAGTGGAACCTTGCGAAATTTCCCCCATACGATTTGACATATCAACTAACATAGTCATCACGCAAGTCTTGCCTAGGTAAGCATACTTTTGAGGTTTTACTGGTACCGCTTGCTTGTCATGTCTAGAAGACATTGTCTAAAATTCTGGTTCTCTGGCTTTTACAGTTTTTCCACCCCTCTTCCGCAGTGTTCCCTGAGCCTGGGGGTTGCACTGTAGATGCGGCAAATGGAGCTGGGTACCCTACTGTAACTCTTGCCCTGCATTCCGGCCAGTTGGGGATCTCTATGATGGTCTCCACCTGCTGCACAGAGCAGCTTCATGGATGATGGGTGAGAGCTACAGTGTCCTGTAGGTGTAAGGACAAGCATTTAGAAAGCAGTTGGAAATTACATTGGTTTGGGAAAATAGCAAGTAGTGGCTTCTCCTCTCGGGTCTGTGACTGCTCTAGTCATGGTATTTGCCTAGGTTTACAGTACCAAACATGGTCCCCTTCTATTGAGTGGACCTTAAGTCCAATTGGACAGCTATTGGTTAACCAGGGATAAAAGTGCCACTATCATTGGAGCTAGCTTGCCAGGCCGGTCATTGTGATTCACAGACTTATAGCTGGGTAGGTCTATTGATGGACTTTCTGGGTTGGCACCTTGCGGTACTGTGAGAGCTCGTCCTCGGGCAGCTAGTCCTCAGGGAGGAGTCTTCTATGTTAGTTCCAGCGTGATTGCTCCAAGGCTTGTGTCCAAAGTGTGTGGTGTCTACAGCTATAGGGTTTACCTTCAAGACCTGGCAGGCAGCCGAGGGCAATGGAAGTAGCATATACTGTTTGGGGAATTTCCCGTGCAAAGCACCAGGGTTTTGTTTGATATTTTGTGGCTCTTGGGTAGCTCGACTCTGTGTGCCAGGGCCTGTCATCATGGTGGGGAAACATGTGGCAGAGGACGGCTCTTCCTTTCATAACCAAACAGGAAGCAGGTACCGAGGCAGGAAGCCACCACAGATGATGTACCCCCACACACTGATTTCTTCCGACTCGGCCTCACCTCTTGAAGTTTTCACAGCCTCCAATGACAGTGCCAGAAGCTGGGGAGCAATCATTCAAAACATGGGCCTGCAGGGCTTCTGTTAATGTTCAGTCTGGGGTAGTTTGTCCTTGGATTCTGTCTGCCTTCCCCTTCTCTCCCACTGAAGAAGCGCTTTAGGTGACCAGAGGCTGTGGCTTCCCACTCTGTACCACCTCCACACACACTGGGGAACCCAGAACCAACTGGATGTGCCACATATGTTTGTTGGGTGAATGAATGACTTCCTACCAGTCCTGGAAGTCAGCGGGCTGTGAACACACCAGGCAGGGCTCTACCTTGCCTGAGTCAGCCTGCTCTGATGTCACTGTAAGCCGGCTCTGATGTCACTCAGCATTTTTGTCCAGATGTAATCATCTGCCTCGGTTCCTGGCTGCTGTTTAATATTCACTCACCCATAAGCTCGTTCAATAAATATTTATTTCTTCAGGGTTTCTTATGTGAGGCAGTTTGCTGGTGATTCCTAATCGGGCTATTTTTTCCCCCTTGTTGAATTTCAGCTGAGGAAGAACAAAGAAACGCCGGCACTTCTCAAGGCAGAACAAACCATCCAACAACCGCAGACCATGAACGGCAGAACTGGTTTTCTCGAGGCTAATTATCCTAGGTCTTTTAATAACTGCAGTCCTGGAGTGGCTTTGAAGGCCTTTTGAATCAAGTAGCAATCCGGAAACTGTAGTCTTCACAGAGCAGCCTCTTCAGGCAGAACAAGGGCTCTGGACTCTGTGTTTTCGATGCTCTGATTTGGCTGAGTTTTCTTCTGATAAAAAAAAAAAAAACAAAACTTTAAGGACATTGATGGACACAGGAAGTGTGTTTACCGCAAGCGTGATTCTTTCGACAGACTTGGTGACACACAAGAGGTGTCAGAATCAGAAGGCTTCTTTCTGCTCCAGACTCAGAAGGGGAGCTGACATCTTTTATCAAAAAGACAGACAATTCCAATCCCTTGACGATTCTAGATTATGGATCCCAGGAGGCTCGCCTTACACCGGCGTCTTATCACCGGAATCAGAGTGGCTGCTGTTTATTTTCCGAACCTCGGCATAGTTTTCAAGGTGTTGCCTGCCAGCGGGGCCTGGGCCGACAGTGACATGTGTTATTGTCACATCGCTAGATCTGAAAGAAAACGCGAGATAAATAAATATCAGTGTCTTCTTGGATCTCCTTTCGCTGTCGTGGGCACCAGAGGTACAGGCATTTGTTAATTCTTTGATCGGCTGTTTCCTGGCCGGGTGCTCCTTTCACCTGATTGGGACAGAGGGAGGGGACAGAGGGACAGAGGTTGGGGAGTCTGGGCCCTAGGCTGAAGCTGGAGGGGTGAGAAGTGTGTGTGTGGGGACTTTGATAAAGCCCTCTTTGGGAGGTAGAGTGAGCCTGCAGGCCTATCTTACATTCTCCCCAGAAAACGGGTAGTGACCTTCCAGTGAGGCAGAGCAAGCTCACTCCAGGTGAGGCTGTACAGCTAGCTAGTTTATGTCAACTTGACCCAAACTAGAGTTATCTAAAGGAGGGAAACTCGCTATAGAAAATTTCTCTTTAGGATCCAGCTGTAGGGCGCTTTCTTAATTAGGTCGGGGGGAGGAGGGCCCCACTCATTGTGGGTGGTGCTATCCTTGGGCTGGTGGTCCTGGGTTCTATAAGAAAGCAGCCTGAGCAAGCCATGAGGAGCAAGTCCATAAGCAGCACCCCTCCATGGCCTCTGCTTCAGTTCCTGCCCCCAGGTTCCTGCACTGATTGAGTTCCTGTCCTGACTTCATCCTTTAATAAACAGTTATATGTGGACGTGTAAATCAAATAAACCCTGTCCACCCTAAGTTGCTTTGGTCATGGTGTTTCATTACAATCATAGTCACCCTGCCTAAGACACAGGCAATGTGGGTTGAGGCCCCTGGGGGCTTGCTTGCCTGCTGGTCTTCGCATCCCCATCCCCATTTGTGGAACAGAATTCTGAAGCTGCATCTGTCATGGCTCTCCTCGTTCTGATCGCAGCGCCTGGCAGAGACAGCTGAGGGGGAGGAAGGATTTGTTTGGCTAATGCGTTCAGTCTGTGGTCTCGTCACTTTGCTCACACACTTGAGCAGAGAGCAGTGTGACAGGAGAAGCCGGAGGACTGAACACAACCGCTCACACTCTGGTGGAGCAGGAAGCAGAAACAGCTGCAACCTTCAAAGGCCATTCCTTGTCTCTCTCATTTCCACCAGGTAGGCCTGGCCTCTTCCAGGTCCATCAGTTGGAAAGCAGGTATTCAAAGCAGCACCCTGTGGGGCCAGTTCACAGAGAAGCCACAGCGGCAAGCTTCCCCATTCTCCTAGTCTACGGGCCAGTTTTTATGTCCGCTTGGCTCAGCCGAAGTCATCTGATAGGTAAGAACCCCAGTTGAGAAGATGCCTCCCTAAGATCAGGCTGTAGGCAAGCCTACGAGGCATTTTCTTAATTAGTGGTTGATGTGGGAAGGCCCAGCCCATTGGAGATGGAGCTATCCCTGGCCTGGTGGCCCTGGGTTCTATAACAAAGCAGGCTGAGCAAGCCACGGGGAACAAGCCAGCAAGCAACTCCCCTCCATGGCCTCTGCCTCAGCTCCTGCCTCTAGATTCCTGTCCTGTTTGAGTTCCTGTCCTGACTTCCTTCAGTGATGAGCAGCTATATGGAAGTATGAGCCAAATAAGTCCTTTTCCTCCTCAAGTTGATGTGGTCATAGTGTTGCATCACAACAGTTACCCTAACTAAGACACCTAGGTTGTTGAGGCGGCCCACGCTTTAAGGAGATTGCCTACCTCCTCTGGCTGGCTCCTGCCTCCCACCAGGTGCTGGGCACTCACCTCTCCCATGTTCTTGGTATCACTTCTCTTTCTGCCTTTGACTTCCTTTGGATCTTCTTATCTGGGTATCAGGAAGTGATATCAACACCTATGGACCATGGACCACATCTGGCCTGCAGTGCTACTGGAACACAGCTGTGCCCAGGTGACACACTGTCTGAGACTCTTGTGCTGCAGGGGCAGAGGTGAGACATTTTGACACAAACCCTCCCTATGGCCACAAGTCTAGAAACACTCTCTCTGCCTGGAATGCTACTGCGGAAGCCGGCTGACTTCTGCTCCAGATGTTCTTCCGGGTCAATGGCACATGGATTTCACTCATTCCTAAAGACCCCGCTTGACTTCTTGATCTGCTTGGTGCCTGGAATGTTAATCAATATCATACTGAAAAAAGATTTCCATGAGCAAATGTACAAGGGAGATCCTACGTGAAAGACGTGATGGGCTTGTTTTTCTGGCTCCAGGACTCCTCAGGGACCTTTATTAAGGTGCATTCTGGGAATCTCCAACAGGGGAGTGGAGAGTGCATACTCCTCAGCTGTCTTGCTGAGCATTGAAGACCTGGGGCCCTCGTTATCAGACCATGTGTCCCTCTTGGTGGTGTTCTCAGCTACCACAGCTTAAGAATACTTGGCATTTTTATCTGCAACCAGAACTTCCGATCTAGAACTCTCCCTGGCCATCATGTACGGCTGTCCATTTCCTTCACGAATGTCTACTAGACATCTCCGCCCAAATGTTCTCCAGATTCACCTGTTCTTCTCCACCCATCAAGTAGAGAGCTCATTCTGATTGGTCGTTACATCCTGCTCCTGACCCGTCACACTCTGTATCTACTATGTCAACAGGTCTGTCCTCTTGGTCTTCAACACCCACACTGTATGAAGCCGCTGTTCACCGTTGTGCCATGTCAGTCCAAGTCTGAACCACACTCCCGTCGCCTGGATTCCTGTGACAGCCTCCAGGAGGGCTTCCTGCCCTGCTCTCACCCCTGTGGCTTGCCTTCTGTGCACTGAGATTCCCCCTGAAACTCCACCCAGCTATGTCCTTTCAGGAGAATAGTTGTTCTCCAGGGATGGCGCACTGACTTACCTAGAGTCTTCCAGGCTCTGTGTGATCAGGCCTCCACCCACCTCTCAGTTCCGGCTCAGCTACTTCAAATCCATGAGCTCAGGGCCTTTCATGTCATAAACCATCTTACAAGGCTCGCTGTCATCCCGTAGTCTACTCTCTGGCAACTGCCTCATCTTTTCAAGGAATCTTTGATATCACTTAAGTCTAAACTTCCTGGGTCACCGGGAAGGTCTTTGCCGGACAGCATCACAGTCCAGTTTCTTCCCAGTGTTACTCCACTTTTGCATCTTCATAGCTCTTGCTGGAAGCTGACATTACCTTACTTCTCTTTTGCTTCCCTGGTTATTTTGTTTCCTGCCAAGTGCAAGCTTTGTGGGGGTTAGGGCCAGGCTGGTCCTGCCATTTTCTTTCCTACTACTGGGTACCCACATCTTTACAGCATGGTGTCTATTGGAAAATCACTGCTTGCTGTTGGACTGACTCCTAAGCTTCCTTGCCGAAAGTGCTCTGTGTCCCAGTGTCTTACACTGTTGCTGTGGTAGCAACATGAGCAATAGCATTTGACATCCACTGGGATGCCTTGTCAGGACCTTGCTGCAGGCCTGGCCCTCGGCGGCTTCCAGAGAATTCTTCCTGTGAAAAGGAAGAGCTCTCAAGGAGGAACCACAGAAGCTCTACTTCCACAGGTGGGGAAACAATGTCACAGTGATTCAGCCTGATGACCAGGAGATCAAGCATCTCTCATAGTTCTGGCTCTGGGAAGATCAGGGCACAGGTGCTAGGAGACTCCTGTCTAGGTGTGTTGATGGCATCTTCTCTCTGGGGCATCGCACAGTGAAGGGGTGTAAGTGCTCACGGAGCCTTCTGGAAATACACTGGGGTCCTTAGTCTCACACGTGAGGCTTCATTTTCATGTCTCAACCATTTGTCAGTGACATCACTAGGACCGGTGCCAGAGAAGGAATTGGGGGTGGGGTGGCAAACATTCAGTCCAGAGCCTGAGTCTCGGTGAAGTCACACTGTTCGTCTAGGGTTGTACTTCTCTTGTGTGGCAGGGCTGTAGGTTCTGAGTTTATGAGCAGGGACAACACCAGACTTTAGCTGCTGTGGGTTGGAGGTTGGTATTTGGCTTCTGGGGGTGAACTTTCTGGGCCCAGCTTGAACACAACTCTGACTGGCTTCCACCTGGGGCCAGGGCTCTGTTCACTTCCATGTGCAAAACTTGGAACAACGCTCAGCTGGATCACAGACCGCATCTGCGTGGGGCACAACCAAGCATACTTGTGTAGCTCCCTTGCTTGCTTGTCAGCGGGTTCTACCTAGTGCTGATAAGTGAGTTGTTGTCTGCAAGGTGCTTACTTACACAGCGCCTGGCCCACAGTGGGCACTGTGTTCTAACTTGTGCTGCAGGAGAAGGTCTTTCTCCGGGATGGAGCTCTGAGCCAAAGGAGGACTGCTCCAGTCTGGCTGAGTCCTTTCCGTGTTGTAGAATGCTATTTTAAGGTGTGTGACTTTTGTTCATGTTGCATTTGTTTGACTCTGTGAAGCTGTGATTCTTCGTCTGTTTAAAAACACCTGAAGGTCTAATAAAAGAGATGACTGGCCAATAGCGAAGCAGGAGCAAGGCTAGGTGGGGCTGGCAGGCAGAGAGTAAATAGAAGGAGAAATGAGGAAGAAGAGGGGCAAGGGAGAACAAGGATATGAGAATATCAGGAGACAGCCACTCAGCCACAGAGTCAGCCATGGAGAAAGAAGTAAAGAAAGATTTACAGAAATAGCGAAAGATAAAAGCCCAGAGATGAAAGATAGATGGGGTAAATTTAAGTTAAGAAAAACTGGTTAGAAATACACCAAGCTAAGGCCAGGCATTCATAACTGAGAATAAGCCTCCATATGTGATTTTTTTGGGAGCCAAAGGAATAGAGAGAAGAACAACCACCAACATTCCCGCTTGCTCTCTGAGATGTCTCCTGGTCACAGTGGCATATATCTGAGGCTGACATTGAGCTAAAGTCTCCTTCTCCCTCAAGGAGGGTCTGGCCCGATTTTAGCGCCTCTCCAAGACCTGCTAATCTCCCTTTCAGCAGGCAGAGTTCTTGGAACTGACCTGTGGCTCAGAACTTCTGGCGGGCAGTGGCATCTCTCAGATGAGAACATCACCTTGTCTGAGATCTCATGCATACAGCATTCACATGCAACACACAAAGCTGTCATGTCGTCTCAATGTTCATACATGTATCGTTACCGGAAGCTTTGACTTAAGTATATCTCTACCTCCAATCACAATAGTGGCATGAAGTTTTCTTTCAAAATAAGTGAATTACAATTAAAATTTACTTGAAATGTACACGTACCACGCTATCTGCTGATATCACTTGTCGGATATCAGAGCGGTGAAAACAGACATCCACACATATATTCTTACACATGCTCAGTGGCCATAAACCTCTTGAATGCCCATCAACAAGGGAACAAAAAAACTTCACATCCAGACAATAGAAATCTAGGAAGAATAAATACGAGCAGAATGTGAAGGTACACAGGTAACATGGATGATTTACAAAAATGGGGTAAACATGAAAAAAATCAGAAAGCCGCGATTAGCTGGGAGTGTATGCTAATACACACTCTCTCCATAACCACCTTCTTAGAAAAGGCATATGATAACTGGCTCTGTGATATGGGCTTAAAACACCAGCTAGTTGGGAGGCTAAGGCAGAAGGCTGCAAGTTCAAGGCTAGCCTCGATGTCCTAGTCACTTTCTACTGACGTGATAAATGCCATGAGGAAAAGCAACTTGGAGAGAAGGAAAGGACTTATTTCACTTTACAACTTATACTCCTTTGTGCAGGGAAGTTAAAGCAGGAACTCAAGGCAGGAACCTGGAAGGAGGAACCAATGCAGAGACCCAGGAAGAACGCTGCTTATGATTTGCTCAGTCTGTTTTCTTGTGTGTGTTTTCTGTTTTGTTTTATTTATATTTACTTTCAATATTTTGAAATTAAAACGTAGTTACATTGTTTCCCCCTTCTTCTTCCTGCCTCTAACTGTTCTCCTTGACCCCCGCCCCAGCTCTCTCTCTCAAATTCCTAAAATATATATATAAATACAACCTGTTCAGTCCTCATACTGTAACTTATCTGCATGCGGTTTCAGGTTTAACCACTTGGTGTTGGGTAAACCAATTCAGGACTTTTCTCTGGGGAGTTGTTTCTCCCACTCTCGGCACCCCTTACCTACCTGTAGTCTTTTGTGTAGGGTTGGGGCCATGAGCTTTCCCCCTTCCTTGTAAGCAAGTCTTCTACAGGTTGTGTTGTTCAGGTCCTGTTTAGGCAGCCATGTTGATGAGATTTCATGGGTGTAGTTTTTGATTTTCTGGGAGACAAAAATCTCACAGCTAATTTCCTTGTCCTCTGGCTCTTAGACTCTTTCTGTCCCCTCTCCTGAGATGTTTCCCGAGCCTTATGTGTCTTATGTGCAGAATTTCTGTGGTAGGTCAGCCACTTGGGGCTGGGTACTGCGTGGTCACTTGTTCTCAGCATTTTGATTGTTTGTGGTTTTCTGTAATGGTTTCCATCTGTTGCAAAGAGAATGTTTTCGCTAAGGGGATGAGACCTACACTTATCTGTAGGTATAAGGAGAAATATTTAGAATGTAGCTAGTAAGAATTCTAGTTTAGGAAAGGAGCAGTTGTGAGTCCTCCTCCAAGATCCATGCTTTCACTAGCTCTGGGTAGCTAGGTTTCCAGAACCAGGTATGCTTTCCCTCTTGCCGAGTCGGTCTTTGATGCAACCAGGGAGCTGTTGGTTACCACCAGACTATTCATGCCACTACTGCCCCCTTAGAGGTATTGTCCCACAGTTGTTCTTGTTTTAGTTCATAGGTATTATATGTTATAGAGTTGCTTCTTTCCCATGAAAACTTACACTGTGCTTTCTGGTCACATGACAGCTAATCCTTAGGGAGAAGGCTTTCAGCTCAGAACGAGCTTGAATTCTTCAGGTCCTGTGTCTGAAGCAATAGGCACTTTTCCTCAACCTCTGGGAGGCAACCAAAGGCAGCAGAAGTACTCTATGTTTGAGTTGTAGTCTATCTTTTGGATAACCTTGACCAGCTCAGAAGGGGAGTTCCCATGCCTGATGTTGAGGTTTTTATTAGGTAGTCTGTGGTTCTTGTGGGGAGCATTGTCAGCCCACATGGGAAATTTTAATTTAAACAATATGTGTATACACAGACTTTTCATTTAAACAATATATGTATATGTATATAGCTACGTATATGTATTAGGTGTAATTTTAGGTATACATGGATTGGTTATAGAGGTTTTTTTTTGAAATTCTGATAGTAGTCTGTCTGCCTTGAATCCATCCGGGCTTGGACATTTTGAGTTGGAAGGCTTTTTATTACTCTTTAAATTGCTTCCTTTGTTATGGGTCTGCTTAGGTTGTTGATCTCTTCTTGGCTTCATCAGCCTGCTTTCTTATCTTCTTGGATCACCTACCCAAGGGTAGCACCACTTATAGCGGGCCTTCCACATCCATAGAGTCAAGGAAATGCTCCCATAGACTTGCCTACAGGACAGTCTTATAGAGACGTTTTCTTAATTGAGGTTCCTTCTTCCCAGAAAAATCCAAGCTTATGTCAAGTTGACAGAAAACTAACCAGTAATGTACTACATAGGGGGGACCTTGTCTCAAAAGGGACAAGAGTATGGGTCAATGATAGAGTACTTGCTTATCATGTTAAAAAAAAAAAACCTGGGTTCTACTCCCAGCACCATATTAAAAAAAAAAAATGGGAGACTGGAGAGATGAGTAGGAGCACTTGCTGCTCTTCCCGAGGACCCGGGTTCAATCCCCATTGCCTACAAGATGATTTACAACCACCTGTAGCTTCTGTCCCAGGGGACCCAATGCCCTCTTCTGGACTTCCCAGGCACCAGGCACACGGGTGACACACAGACTACATGCAGGTAAGACACTCACATATATTAAAATAATAAATAATGTAAAGGGACGGCAGAGATGGTTTGGCAGTTATGAGCACATGCTACGTAGAGGACCTGAGTTCGTTTCCCAACACCCACATTAGGCTTCTCACAAAGGACCTGTGGCTCCAGCCCCAGGGGATCTGACACTCTCTTTCAGTCTCCTTGGCAACTTTCATTGACTTATACACATATCCTCCCCTGCCGCTGTACACATATAATTACAAACTAGAATAAATGCTATTTTATTAAAAATATTAAAAAATATATTTAAATGCTATTTCAAATAAGGAAAAAGAGAAAGACATGGCAATGGGAACAGTAGTCAGTAGTTTGTCTACACCCTTGGATGAGGCATGAGCAAGACAGCCTGAAGCACTTTGTGGATGAAGATGTCTTAAACCAGAGTGACTTTGGTGGCTTGTGCAGCACTTTAGACACAGGCATGGATGGTGCCTTGTGTTGCAGCTGCCTTGTGTTGCAGCTGAAGTTGGTTCAGTTCTCTTGAACACGGGTGGAAAATACAGTGACGGAATGAATGGGGCTCAGTGCTGGTGCTGAAGGAACGGCGCGGCGCGGGAGCTCTGTAGTCCTGGCAAGGGGGTTGTTCTCACTTTCTTAGCAATTCTGCTTCTTCCTCCAGCATCCTTCCTCCTCCTCTCCACTCCTCCTTTCATCTCTTCTTTTTGTTTTGTTTTGATTTGTTTCAAGACAGGGTTTCTCTGTGTAACAACCCTGTCTGTCCTGGAACCTGCTCTGTAGACCAGGCTGGCCTCGAACTTACAGAGATCCACCTGCCTCTGTCTTGCAAGTGCTGTGATTTAAGGCATGCACCACCACCATCCGCTGCCTCCTCTTCTTTTTACAGATGGTATTATCATTATGTTCCTAAGTATAGGCCAGAGCTCTTGGACCCCAGCAATCTTCCTCATTAGCCATGTTTTTTCTTTAAGGATTTCACATTTCATGTATTGCTTCAAACAATAAAGAACCTCTCCTTTATCCTTAGCTATCTTTAAGTGTGTAGTTCCGCAGTACATCTGCATGGTTGGGCAACCATCACCACCCTCCATCCCTAGAGAGTTGGCATCTTGCAAAACAGAAACTCTATTCCCATTAGATAGTAACTCCTCCTTCCCCTCCCCCACCCCCAGCAGCCACCATCCAGTCCTTACAGAGTAAGCAAAGGTATGAGTATGACACTTTCCCCAGTTCAGGAATGTCTCCAAGAAGCTAATCAGTTGACACAGTAAAAATCAAACTGTGTGAACCTCTTTCTGATGGCAACATATTGTACTGATATTTAAATGTAAGATCTCTTCAAACTGCATGGTTTTAACCTGATGAAATAAAGACTTTTGAAGCTTTAAAAAAAAAAAGGTATGAGTATGCTAAGGACGATCTTCCAGAAGAGGTTTGTAGCATTGTTCTTTTGTATCTAGTGTGTGTGTGTGTGTGTGTGTGTGAGAGAGAGAGAGGGGGGGGGGGTAGTGTATGAGTGCATGTGTGTGGCATATGTGTAGTGTGATGATTCCACTTTAAACCCATGATGGTTTGTTCATTCAGGAGACCATGCTCCACAGTAATTGACAGTCACCACATCAGCTGTCTTCCACCTGTGTTCCAGCAAAACATACACCTTGTATGGATAACATCTTCTGTTTTCTGGATCCCTATGTAGACGCCTAGGCTGGGTCCGTTGTTGGCTGCTTCAGCCAAGCCTTCACCCTCTTGAAGGTCCTACTCCGGTATTGTTCCATCCTGCCAGCCCATGGTCCATGCTTCCAAGACCGCATGAAACTTTCCCCTCTCCGGCAGGGGTCTCAGCCCTCAAATACAAAATAGGAGAGGGAGGCCCAGGCCCACCTGCCAGATCATGCACATCTCAGAGTTCTGAATTCCTCCATCCTTGGTGGCACTTTGCCATACCCTAGCTGATTGCAAAGCCAAACTCAAGATAAGGCAAGTTCATCTTGGTTCCTCTCCAGGGACATTGGGTAAGGATGTGCAAAGCAGAATTGTCTTCAAGCTCATTTCCCCTCGGGCCTGGAGGCCGTCACAGAGAGCGCCTTGTGTTTCCAAGAAATATGCAGAGAGCTACTGGGGCCACTCTCTCAGACTGTGATGTGACCCCGGGAAGTGGCTGGCAGGGTGTCAACAGGGTGGGGCTGATGAACAGGTCTGTGTGCCCACAGATTTTCCATGACTGTCTGCAATGCTGCAAGGGGGTGACACCCCATGGGGTCTGGGCACTGAAACCTCTTTCTTGGCTGAGCATGGACTGGGAAGGGACTGAGGGTTTCCAGAGAATCTTGTCTTGTCAGGCCCCGCAGCTCCCTCTAGGTTTCTGGGAGGTGGGAGGAGGGATGAGTGGAGCAGAGATAAGCTGGTGTGAACAATGGCCACCCCTCTCCTACTCCTGCGTGCCCCAAAGCACTTGGGAGGCCACCTGGCTGCACGGTGCAGACTCTCGGAGCACAGTGAGTCATGTGGAGTCAGGTGGGTCAAGGGGAAGCATGCTGGGATTGTAAGTGCGGCAGGTGGAGTGTCTGTCTCTGGGGGACAAACAGACGAAAGTGGTCAACAGCCAGTGATCCCTAATCATAGTGATTTACCTCATCTCCCCTGTGCCCGTACCCTTTCTTTTTCCTTTCATACACAGGTCCAAGCTGGGTAACAGGAGCTGAATATTCGAGGCCTGAACTCCGGGATCCTTTACCTAAAGGACCTTGCACTGTCTGTCCTCTCTATCTGGTTGTGAATAATAAGTGTCTTATATTTTTGGTTGTGAGCCTAGCCTTTAACAGCTGAGCCATTTCTCCAGCCCAGATAATGAGTGTCTTAAGTGGGGGCCTCTGCGTCAAGTCATGTTGGCGATCCTGAACAGCCGAGTGAGCACACAAACATTCTAACCCCACCCAGTTTAGGCCACTTTCTTCATTTGTAAAATGGGTGCTAAGATCTGGACCCTGTCGTGGTATTTGGGGGTTAGGAAGTGGGTTGAGGAATGGAGCTTGGTCCCTGGAAGCCATTCAAGAAACCCTGGCCATGTTGCTGGAGAAGAGTTGGGCTGTGCAATCACCTGCTCTTGGCTGTGTCAGCCGACAGATTATCTACCTCCTCTGTCTGGGGTTGTGAGTTCTGGAACCCAGTGGTAGCTGATGTACTAGTAGTTCAAGACTTCTGGACCACATCCACGTCCCCTGGACCACATCTGCCTCCCTGGTTCCACATCGCCCATCCTATGACTCTTAATGTCTGGCTCTTCTAAACTTTAAGGGGGAGGTCAAGAAAAATCAGACACTCCTGCATACGTATGAAGTCTACCAAATTAGGAGACACGCCTGTGAGGAAGCCAGGGTCTCCATTCTCTTCCTAAAGCCAGATTAAGAAAGCTGGAATTTGTGCAGGCATCCCTAGTAACTCTGCTCACTCTACATCCTCCATCCCAGCTTCTGTAGGTGCCCATGGGAGGGTACGGAGGGCTCCTTTTAAAGCCTCCTTATCAACTCTGATGAAGTTGTTCCACTCCAAGTCGCGTTAGCTGCCGCCTCAGCTTTGATTCCCTTCCTCTATTTCTGTCCTTGGTGCGAAAGGCTGGCAGCTTCACAAAATCTACCTGAAAAAAACTTCTGCATCCATGTTGAGGCCTAAAAAAATTCTTCTTCCTAAGAAATTCAATGGCAGAGAGCAGGAGGCCCCAGCGAGCCATCTGCAGATATGTCTACCCTTGCCAGGCACACTTGATACATCCTGACGGTCCCGGTGTGGAAGGTGAACAACACCCCCCCCCTGCCCCCGCCACCACCACCCCCCTCGCCCCGCAGGCACTTCTTTCTCATTTATAGTTGTTATTATGGGACATTGTCTCTAGACAATCCAAGGCACAGCCTTGACCCATTGTGGGAGGGCAAGAATTTTCTTAAACATCTGTGGCCACCTAGGACTTTCTGAACGGACTGTGGCTACAGAGGCTACAGAACCAAGACATCTTATCCATGGTCTCTATCACCGCCCTGAGCGGATTTGGGCCCGGCCCTTTGCTGGACACCTTGTACCTAGAAGGAACATCCAGGTACTGGGCTGTGCCCAGTGAGCTCATTAGCTGGGGCACACCATTTATCAGATGCCAGGGCAGATGGGACTGATGCCACTATCTCTGTTTTGCAATCCTGAGTTGTGAAATGAACTGGCTTGCTCAGAATCATTTTACTGGGAGCTCCATTTATTCTCATGCTGGTGGAGGAAAGAGCAGGAAGGGAATGACCCAGAAAATTTAGCCACGGTGAAAGAGAAGAGGGAGAGGAGGAGGAAGGGGGTGAGGCAGGAGAGACTGGACGGGGGAAGAGAAGAGAGGAGGGGAGGGGAGAGGAGAGAGGAGAGAAGAGGAGAGAAGAGGAGAGAAGGGGAGGGGAGGGGAGAGAGGAGAGGAGAGAGGAGAGGAGAAGAGAGGAGAGAGGAGAGGAGA
>NW_004949152.1:1274134-1285848 GCF_000317375.1 Microtus ochrogaster | reverse complement strand
GAGAGGAGAGAAGAGGAGAGAAGGAGAGGGGAGGGGAGGGGAGGGGAGAGAGGAGAGGAGAAGAACTTTTGGTACCTGGATCCTAGTCTGTCTGAATCCCAGAGAAGATGTTATTCCATGAAGCTATATGTATTGCAGAGAATAGACAGGGGACAAGATGAACCTTGGCCCCTAAGTCTGGCATATCTTAGCCTGGGACCAAGAAAATACTTCCTAGAATGCTTTCCCCACAAGCGGGTATTATTAATCTCCAGCGTAGGGGCTCCCCTGTAATAGAAAACCAGCCTTGTCACTTCTGTGTAAACATCCAGCTTAGCATATTGACAAACTGGTGCCTTCACCCCAGGCTGCCAACCTGGAGAGGCAACCCAGATGGGGCTCAGGGCTCCAGGCTGGCCCACCAGGCCCAAAGCTGCTGTAATCTCCCTTGTCCTGTCCCCGTCCATATTTAGGCTTTACTTCCTGTAGCCATTTTAGCTTGGCTTGGAATTTGTTTAGTAACCTTCGTTCTTCACGCTGGCTTCACGGTGACTCACAAGTTCATTTTCTTAGCAAGGCACGCAGCAAAATTCCAAAGTAGCAAATGACCGGAGTGAAAACCCTTAAACCCACATAGATTTAATCACTGCGGCAAATTGGAACCATTTGTGGTCAGGTTTTGATGACGATCTAGAAAGAATTCCCAACTCCCCCTTCAACTTTCTCTTTAAGTGGCTTAGTTAAGGTTCGTGAGAAGGGGGACAGGGGTTCCAGGGTGGGGGAAAGAGACTCTAATAGTTTCTAGCCACTCTCGGGGACATCTGTGGCCACTTGAGTATTTTTGAAAGGCAGAGATCAAACCCCCACGATAGCCAGCCGCATGACTCAGTGGCCCAGGCTCTGTGACCCAGAAATCAGTGAGAACCCAGCGCTGTGAGTTTCCACCGAAGCTCTGAGGTACTCTTAGGGAAATGTTGTGTTTTGTTACTTTTGTCACCTCCTAATAAGGCAAGGAAGAGGTCAGCACGCACACATGCGCGAGCGCGCGCGCGCGCGCGCACACACACACACACACAAACACACACACTTTTTTTTTTTTAACAAACACCGAAGAAATCGAACCTGATCTGTTGTGATTTCTCCTTAAGCAAACCAAACAGAGAGCTTTAATGAAGACTTGGGTCTGGGGCTGACCCCCTCTGCACTGCGAGTGTCAGATCTGTTTCTGATAAAATCGACATTGAGGTTTTGAAGTATGAATCAGAAAGGAAGTTCAAATCCATTTCATGACTGAGCTGAACTAAATCGAAGGGGAAAGCTCGCCTGTAATTAGAGAGACACTTAAAAACCATTTGTTCCCCCTCGGAGACATTTTTAGAAGTTTCTAGACCCGGGGCTGCTTGTCAACAATCAGTTTGTGGGGTTCCATGTGATTTCTGGAAAACAGACGTGACGGTGACATTGCAGAGACCATGGCAGCAAAATTTCCTGCACAAATCATGGAAAAAGTTACCCGCTAGGGTCCTCCCACACCTCCCTCCTCCCCTCAGCTCTCGTTTCTATGAGTTCAGTTGGAGAGAAAATTCAGCTTGAAAGAAACTGAGTATTTATTTTCTGTGAACTTCAATAAAGAAAGTGGCAGGTGCGGGTTTTTTTTTTTTTTTTTAAGGTCCTTTGGACCAGTCAGTTCTTAACTGTTTAAAGTTGTGCTTCTTGGCCCAGGACTGCTGGCACCTGGGGGGTGGAACTGTGAGTCCGTGCTGGGGAAGGCTAGGGCCTTCCAGCAGGCTTCTAGTGAAAAGAAGGCACTTTTCCTTGGACCCCCCTCCACCCACCAGGACATTTGAAAATGTTCATTTCTAAGTCTTTGCTTGAAGTCCTGTTTGTTTGGGTTTGTGGAATCCTTTTTTTTTTTTTCCAGCGTTCTCAGATGTCCCTGGTTTAGGCCAAGCCATCAACGGTAATCCACTCCAGCCCTGCTGAGGAGTAGCCCACATTGTTCATAGGCACACAACATAACTTCAGCCCCCGGGGCCTCTGTCACGAAATGCAATCCCAGACGGCCTGAGATGTCTTGAGAGATAAGGGTGGCCCTAATCCTAGGGTCACCCTGGCCCTGGATAGGCAGAGTTCACTTATACTTCATGACATCGTTATCAGCCAACGACCCCAAGCAGCCACAACCTGCCCCATTTTCCACAGGGTTTGTGGTGTTAAGAAAATACCCGCTAGTGCTGTGTTATTTTAGGTTGAAACAAAAGTAGACATGAATGGCTGGGGGGAACAGAGGGGACATTGTTCTTCCTGAGGTCAGGCGCTCAGAACTGGCCTGCAACTGGATTCCAACAAATGGAGACCAGAATGCCACCAAGTCCGAATTCCATACTGAGTGTCAGGCAGGCTTGCTTGGAGCCCAGAGAGGGCTTGGCCTCAGGTTCTGCCACACCCTCGGTCACTGGGAGTCCCGTTTACAAGGAACAGGCAGGAAGTGCTACCCCGGCTTTAGTGGTGGGATGACTAAGTCAGAGAAAGCCACCTGCTTCTGAGGAGACCTCCGCGGGGTGGTGGGTAGGTGAGGGCGGGCTGACTTCCTAGAGCACAGGCAAGGATAGCCCAGAGTGATTCTTAGTCCTTGAAGGAATTGTTCCATTAAAGCTCTGGTCGGCCTACAAAGCAGGTGCTATTGTTTATCATTATCGTTTTTACAGAATAGGAAACTGCGGCAGGGCAGGGCAGAACGGTCAAAGCCAAGTCACATTGCCGGTAGTTGAAAAAGTCAGGATGTGTAGCCAGGCAGCACGCTTCCAGAACCACCTCTTCTGCTCGCCATAGCTTCTTATGACCTGGGTGATACAGAGGAGGGCCTTACCCTGCTTGTTAACCATGACAGAGCACATCATACCAGAAGCCTAGGTTCCAGAGTCACTGCCAGTGGGCCAGCTACACAGACCAGAAACATGCATGATAGGCTATTTAGTGAAAACTAGTTTTCTGATGTGTTCCAGCCCTCACACACTTTAGAATTTGTTTCTTACAGCAGTGCATGTGACCCTAACCCCTGCTGAGGCCCTTGGCACTGGCGGTGAAGGCTAATGTTCTCTGCTTCTCTCCTACCATGTGTGACATATGTATTAACTGTAGCCAATGAAAATCCCATTTTCCCTATGAGAGCTGTTCTTATTAAAATAACCAACCTGCAGCAGAGACTGGAGTTTGGGAGTGGGAGAGCCCTGCCCTGAGCCCCATGCTCCTGCTGACTCTGCATCCCACATGCTCCCACAGGCTCTTTTTCTGAAGAAGAATTGTCGACCAGGCCAACACCAATAACTTCTGGCAGCTACTTGGACCCTGTTTTCTGTGGGCTCCTGGAGCAGCAGAGATGGGGTGAAGGGCAAAGTGGCCAAGACTAAAGGGGTTGCTGGGAATCCCCCTGGGCTCCCACAAAAACCCAAAGGAAGTCCAGCCTAGAAAGTGCCAGAAAGTCCCCATTTCTCCCACTCTGGAAGAAAATCCTATTGCGTGTTTCCAGAGGAAGCCAGGGTCACTTGACCTTGATGGATGTGACAAAGACGGTCTGTACACATGGAAACCGTGTGACAGAAACATGTATGTAAAAGCTTTCTTGATCCGTAAGGATGAGCGTTCATGTGTCCTGAACATGTGCTGTGTGCCTGTATACGCAATGGTAGCCTACAGTGTACACCATCTGGCAACCTTTTCCTTTGTTTTGAGACTCACTCACTCAGGGGCTCACTCTGTAGTCTAAGACGGCTGGCACTCATGAGCCTCTTCCCTCAGCCACCCAAATGTTGGAACTGCAGGCCTGTGCCCCCATGCTCAGTGCAGTCCTTGAGTTGTTTGCTTATTTTTGAGGTTTAGTCTTGTTAGCTGGTTCAGGATTATCTCAGACTCCTGGGTTCATTCATCCTGTCTTATTCTTCTGAGTAAATAGGATCATATGGTAGTTGCAGCTGGGGCAGCCCCACTAACTTGTTTCTTTTTTGAATCTAGTAGTATCCCCTTGGAAACCATGTTATAGCAATTCTTTTATAAAAGTTATTTATTTGATTTGTGTGTGTGTGTGTGTGTGTGTGTGTGTGTGTGTGTGTGTGAATTCAGGTGCCCATGAAGGCTGGAAGAGGGTATTGGATTCCCTGATGCTATAGCGACAGGTGGCTATGAGCCACCAGACCTGCCTGCTTGGAGCTGAACTCTGATCCTCTGAAAGACCAGCAAACACTCTAAACTGATGAGCCCCTCGGTGCTGATTCCTGGAGACAAACTTCATCCTTTGCAACAGCTGTGACGCACTCCGCATGAAGGGGCACCTAGCTTTGTTGAAGTTGTTGCCTCTTGCTAATATGACCTGGGAGGGAAAGAAAGAAAAAGAAAGCCCCATGTTTTAGAGATGTTTTGACAGTATCCCCCAGAATGCAATCCCCAAACTCTCTGAGGGAATAACTGGGAAAGAAATAGACCTTTTCTTTTTAAACAAGGAGAGAATGGCCGTTTGGAGTCAATGGCTAACTTTTCAACAGAAGGGAAAAGTCCAGAGATACAAAGAAGACCGAGAAGGATAAAGGACAGGGCTGAAACCTGGTGCCCTTGAGTATCTGGGTCCATTCCTACCTGAAGACTTCACATTTATATAAACACATGAATTATCATTTTCACTGAAGTCTGTTTGCTTTGAGGCTGTCCATCATTTTTGACCCAGAGTCCTAAACATGTCATTTATCACGGATAGCACACTCCTGACAATGACCTTCCAGGCTCAGACAGACCTTCCTCTGTGTCTTAGTTTGTTTTTCTGTTGCTATGATAAACACCATGAAGCAACACATTTTGCTGGAGGGAAGGCTTTATTCTACCTTATACATTCCAGGTCACAATTCACCATTAAAGGAAGTCAGGGCAGGAACTCCAGTAGGAGCAGAAGCAGGAGCCATGGAAGGAAGTAGCTTCCGGCCTCACTCTTTGGCTTCTGCTCTCTGCTAGTTTTCTTCTACAGTCCAGGCTCAGCTGCCTAAGAATGGCGCGGCCCTCAGCGGTCTGAGCCCTCCCCAGTCCTCCGGCATCAATCACCAAGACCATTCCTCCCAAACATGGCCACAGCCTATCTTATCAGGGCAATCCCCCAATTGAGACTCCCTCACTGACCCTGGGCTGTTTCAGGTTGACAGCCGAAGCTACCCTAGGATGCTATCCTTCACCTTCAACAGGCCAGCCTTCCTTAACTTGGCCTTCTAATTTGCCTTTGATACATCCTACAGGTACTTCATTGCTCAACGTTTCTCTGCAAGCTGTCTCCTACTCTTACCCAGTATTTATCGTCAGGGAATATTTGACGGACATCAAGTTCTTGGTCCTGGGAGAGTTGTTGCTCACAAAGTAGATGTTCAATGAAAAAGGGAGGGGTGGGCTGAAGAGGGAGTAGAGCTCATTTGTGGACACTCTTAATGACTAGTGGGTCATTGAAGGAATCAGAGAGGAAACGAACAATTTCCTAGCGTCGAATGAGAATGAGAAGTACAACTTTCTTGAAACCTTTGCGATGTAGCTAACGTGGTGTTAAGAGGAAAGCCCAGAGCTGTGAATACTCACATTAGAAAACCAGAAAGAAGGCAAGGTGAGTGACCAAATAATATGCCTCAGAGTCTCAGACAACCCCCAGTGTAACAAGGGACAGGACATAAAGATCAGGGCAGAAAATGATGACATAAAGACTGAAATAGCAACATATTGAATCAAAGAGATGGCTCTTTTAAAAAAATAAAATTGACAAATGCCAAGCCATTCCAGTAAAATGAAGGGAAAGACCCAAGTTAATAAAATTAGACATGAAGAAAACCCAGATTCCAATAAAATTCAGAATGTTGCCAGGAAGCACTCGGATTCCAAAGTACTTTATTCCAAACATCATATAATCCAAATACTGGAAAGTATAGAAGAAGTAGGTAAGATCTAGAATACAAGTGACCTATCAAAACTAAAAGCCAAACCAAAGACACTGCCAATTTACATAAGTAAGAAGCCACAAGACCGAAGTAATAAGAAGAAATTCCTGAGAACAACAACAAACAAGAACAGAATAATTTCACTCCTACCATTTCAAGAAGAGCTAACAACGCTCCTCAAAGTGTTCAATAAGCCAGAAAGGGAGAGAATGCTACCCAGCTCAATCAATCAAGCCACAATCATCTGGTAACCAAATAAGGCTATTAAAAAAGTAAACTATAGACTGAGTTTGCTGGTAAAAGTAGAGACACATACATAAAGCCTAGTAAGATACTTGCAAACCGAATTCAATGATGTATTAAAAATGATATAGCAGTACCAAGTTGATTTCATTCTAGGAATTCAAGGTTGTTTCAATGTACACAAAACAACAATATAATAAATAAAGACCCTGTAAATAGATGTACAAATGGAAATCATACAATCATCTCAGTAGACACAGAATGGAAGAAATATACCTCAACATGATAAAATTTGCACGTGACAAGTCTATTTCCAACACAATACTAAATGAAAAAAAACTAAAATTGCCACTAAAATCAAGAACCAGATGATGGTGTCCCCTCCCCTCACTATTCCTGTTTATTATAGTGCTGGAAGTATTAATAAGACCGACAAGACTAGGAAAGGAAGGGATAGCAGGAGGAAAGGAAGAGGTCAAATCATGCCTGTTTGCAGATGGCATGATCCTACACTTAAAAGACCCTAAAGATTCTACCACAACCAAACCAGAACAAAATAACAAGAGAAAGTCCTTAGTTCTTATCAGCACTTTCAGAGAGACACACAGTTCACCTTCAGGTGTGTGGGGAGGTGTTTGGGTTTGCAAGGTGTGTGTGGTGTGTGGTGACCTGAGTCTGATGCCTCACACCCATGTAAAAGCCAGGCAGAGAACTAGAATCCCAGCACCAGAGAGGCAGAGACAGGAGGATCTCCAGGGCTTGTAGCCTCAGCTGTCCAATCTAGTTGAACCGATATGCTCCAGGACCAGGGACAGACCCTGCCTCAAAGAATAAGATAGAAAGTGATGAGAAAAATACCTGATAGACAACACACACACACACACACACACACACACACACACACACACACACAATGAAAAATAATTGATTGCTGGGGGCTGGAGATAGAAAGTGATGAGAAAAATACCTGATAGACAACACACACACACACACACACACACACACACACACACACACTAAATGAAAAATAATTGATTGCTGGGGGCTGGAGATTGACTTTAAGGCATGTAGGAAGAAACTAGTCATAGATAGTCAAGAAATCTTCTATTTCTTGATTGGGATTATGGTTCTACATTTGCCTGTGTTTGTCAAGACTTACAAAACTGTACATTATGAAGGGGGTGAAGGACACTGTGAATTCTACTTGATAAGTTATGTGGTTCTGCCTCAAGCATCTTCTTTATTCAAGGTTTGAGCCCAAGTCTCTTTTGACTTTCTCAAACAGAGACCCAGTGGGGAGGCAGTATTCACTCTCTTAGTACCAAAGGCAGCCTCTCTTGGTCCTTCTCATATGTACTCATGGAGACTCGAAAGGAATGTCTGTCTTCCTTTGTGATCCAATGTTAGGAAAACCGTGTCTCTAACTCCCCCAAATCATCTCTGGACTACCTGGGATACTGGTACCATGTTGGGGGAAATGCTCTTCTCAGATGAGGGTCCCCATCCTAGCCCTCCGCTCCTTACATTTGAGTCGACATCACCCACAGATGACCAAATTCTCCTGTCTCATGTGTGCCCATAGTCCTTGATAGTCCCCAGGCAGTCGGCATACCTGACTTTGAAGCTTGAAGGACATTTGGGCTTTATCAGGGCCAAGTTCTCGGGATCATGAACTTTTGCTTGAGTGGGCCCTGAAGCAATGAACCTCTCTTCATTATGTCTGCATTCCGCCACTCCTCTCTGTATGCCCTCTACACCAACCTTCCAGTCTTAGGAGGCTCCACTGGACCCACCATTCAGCCTCGAGGAACACAGTGGAGGAAAACGGTGCCACCTTGCACTAAGAGTGAGTGTCTCTGTATCTGTTGGGACAACCCTGGAGCTGTGCATCCTCTGTAGCCGTGGCAGGGCCGTTTGTTAACCGAGCGTCCCCTTTTGTGGTATCAAGGCGATCTGGTGTGGCAAGCTCAACTCTCCCGACTTTACCATCTGATCTACATAAGCAACTTAGTCTCTTCACAGCTGGACTGGATGACCAGCACCTCTGCTCAAAGCCTGGTGCTTAGAATTCCCTAAGAGGGTAACAAGCTTGTGGAGCTTTCCTCAGGGGAGTTTCCCAAACACTTACCCACCTCCTCCACCAATTCTCTCCTAATGGGAGATACAATCTCATGTTGCTCTTACCTCCCATTGGAAACCTCCCACGGGGAAACGAGGTCATCAGGAAGGACCTAAGGGCTTGGCCCTGTCTTGGGGACAACAGTCTAAGGTCTTCTAATATAATACCCCCCCCCCACCAGATGTCCTTTCCGAATTGATGACTCTCTGTCCTGAATTTCAGCTGTTCAAAGGGATAGAAAGGCTTAAAAGACTGGTTTTCAGTGAGGTTTTGTTCCCCAAGAGGATATTGGCACCTTGTGGGCCAAGGCTAGAAATGATGCTTAGTAGCCTACATCGCATAGAGCTGCCCAGACACACATGAAGATTATCTGTCACCCGGTGGCAGTGATGGCAGCAGGAGGGCTCCATTTGCAGAGGCTGCACCTTCTTTATCCTGCCTGCTTTCACATGCTGCCATGCAGTGGGGCTAGAGGAAGCCCCAAGGAAGTGGTGAATGTTTGGACTGATGGACATCTGGCTGCCTGGGCTCTATGTGAATGGCAGCTAGATGGCTCTGTAGAAGACATTGTTCAAAGGAACCAATTACAGAGTTCTTTCTTTAATATCAACTTTGGCCAGGTAGTCCTAGGGCTCACTGAACTTAAAAGTATAGTTTAGAAAGACACAAGGTTTCTGGGAATCCCAGGAGGCTCCCAAGGAGAGAAGCTCTGAAATTTCAGCGATGAACCATTGTCTGAAGCTGGTGGGCAACTCGTGTGGGCACGTTTCCCTGGCCTTGCCTCGATATAAAGGCCCAGAGAGCACTGTTGGAAGAGGGCCAGAGTCTGAGCAGGCTATACTACAACAGGGTACCCCAAAGTTATGATTCTCAGCATGAGCTCCTCTAGGATGCTCTGGCTCAAGCTGGATTACTCTGACTCCCAGTTGCTAATGGACTCACTGCTCTCTTGCCTTCAGTCAGGTTCTGGAGTTTGGAGAGGGGTAAATATTCCTTCCTTCCTTCCCTCAGCAATGTATGCTGTGACATACTGAGGTAGCACAGAGGCCCAAGCAGGAACTTGCCTGCATCTTCATGGATTCTTATCTCTCCTGCCCTGACCCTTCAAAAGGGGTGCCAGGAAGGATACTTCTCTCTCTGGGGAAGCGCCTACCATTGCTTCCCAGAGCTGCTGTTTCTATGGTTGGCCCTGATTCTGGGCATTTCTTGTAGAATCGCTCACCTTCTCTGTCCAGTTCTGTTCTGTCATCTGGTGCTGTGTGACACTAACTTAGACCCTTTTGCTTAGCAAACTGTCTTCTTTCTACACAGGCAGGCTGAGGCTGGGGCCACAGCAGTATGGATTTCTGACCCTGCACAAAACTGGTGACTTCTAGAATTTTCTCTTTCGGAGTTGTGCCACCTAAATGTCTTCATTATGGTTTTTACCTGCTCAGCTGAATCATCTGTGAATTTGATTTATATTTAATGAGAGTCTGCAGGATTCCCAGCACAGAGGGCAGAACTGTGAGTAAAACGGGCCACAGCTCTTCCTACCTAAAGCTCACATTCCGGTGATAAACAAATAAACATGGCTTGTCAGATCAGTGAGAAACCCACTGACACGAAGAGGGCGGAGCAGGACTGGCTGCAGAATGACTAATACCTACCCCACTGCTGAAAGGGGCAGAGATCTTTGAGCTAAATCTTCCCCCAAAAGCCCCGTCTTTCTAAACAGCTGTTGGGGGAGCTACTCTGCGGCAGACAGAGAAAGCAAGGGCTTGAGGTAGGTAGAGTGGTCCAGAGAGTCACTGATGAAGACAGAGGCAGTGAAGGGTCCAGAGGTGAGAGGAGGGGAGAGGAACCATACATAGTTCCCCGTTAACGTAAGGTCCAGGAAATGAGTACGTAAATAAACCTAGCAAACAAACAACACACACGGGAAGTCTCCCAGGCCTGGCGGAGCTGTGTCTTTGCCCCGAAGGCAGGCCTGGGGACAAGTCTGTGTGTCTTCTTCCAGGCTCTCTTGGTCTGTGTAAGCATTCCCATTGAAGGAAGTCAGGACAGGCTGGGCCCTTTCACATCGATTGCTAATTGAGAAAAGACCCACAATAGGTGGTTTCCTGAATCCTTTCGGCATCTCTCTGTAAAGAGATGACTGCGTCAATCCGGTAGATACTAAGGGGGGGGAAATGCCAGAATTGAATTCACAGTGGAGCGTATCTGAACTACATGACTCCAGAACGACAGTTGTTGGGCTCAAAAGGGATGCGCATTCTCGTCTGGACAGTTCTTGACAGTTTACCTAGGCTGAGATCACACTGACACATTTTCCTTACTACTCTCCCAAGGCTCCCATCTCCAGAAATATTTCCACCATTGTGCTTCAAGAATGCTCTTCTCTCTAGTTTTCACACCAGTGTACATACCCCACTTTTTTCACCAGGTAATCGGTAGAGTGTGAGACTCTTACTCTCAGGGTTGTGGGATCGAATGTAGCATGAATTCTAATTGGGCTTAATAACAAAAACCCAGATTCAGATATTGGGGTAAATGCTGAACGATCAGAGAAGTAAAGGAGCCAGCCACCAGAGAGAATTTTTACCTCTACCAAATCCTCAGACCAAAGGGGGCAAGATTCTGTCTCTATGAACCCTCAGGCTGAATGCCTTGAGCTTCTGTCTCCTCCCACCTAATCTCTCTCTCTCTCCACCCAACCACATCTCTTCCTGTCTCCACCTCCCTAATGCTGAGATTAAAGGCTTGCAACTCCCAGGTACTGGTATTAAAGGTGTAAACCATCACTTCCTGGCTGTTTCTCTTTTAGACTGGATCTACCTAGTGTAGCTCAGGGTGGCCTTGAACTCACAGAGATCCCCTTGCCTCTGCCTCCCAGCTGCTGGGATTAAAGGTTTGTGCCACCACTGCCTGGCCTCTAAGCTTAACCAATGGTTTAGCTTCACACTCTGATCTTTGGGCAAGCTTCATTTGTTGGATCACAAACAACATATCACAACAGTGACTTACAATTTGTTCATTCTCAATGGAGTTGAACATCTTTGATATATCTAGAAAGTTTATGTTTCTTGTGCTGCAAACTGTCGGGTTGTGGGGCTGATGAGACGAGAGGTTTATTAAAAGACATCTGATGTCCAAAGCACAGCTATGGGGAACCTTCGGGAATGGGGCAAGAATCTGAGAATCAGTGTATATTGATATATGGGAACAAACAAGCTTGTCCGCAAGGCCTGACAAACCGAGAAACACGCCACTTTTCTAGAACCTAATGAAAAGTGGGGTGAGGGCTGGGGAGTGTGTGGGAGTTCAACAAGAAGTAACAGACAGCCGGGCGATGGTGGCGCACGCCTTTAATCCCAGCACTCGGGAGGCAGAGGCAGGCAGATCTCTGTGAGTTCGAGACCAGCCTGGTCTACAGA
>NW_004949152.1:1259746-1274034 GCF_000317375.1 Microtus ochrogaster | reverse complement strand
AAAAAAAAAAACAACAACAACAACAAAAAAAAAAAACCAAGAAGTAACAGACAGAGAGGTGACAGAGTGAGGGCAGAAGCCAAGAGAAGGGACACAGGAAGAAGCCTGGCTGCCTAAGAACCAGTATGGAGAAGGGACCAGTGCCCACGGTGGTCCAGGGCTCACTGGTGGGTTTGGCCAAGAAGTTTCTGTGAAATGGCATGAAGCCAGGTTAGACTTAGCCAAGGAAGCAGAGCTGGCACCGAGAGACGACACTTGCTAGACACTTCTCCCACATGGGAATGGGGAGAATTAGACCTGGTTGGAGAAGGAGGAGGGGTTAACTGAGTGTCTTTCAAGATGGGAGTTGCAGAGTGTGGTGAGAACTCACAACAATGTGACCTGCGTGAAGGGTGGGGTTGGGGAGAGAGTGAAGCCAGGTCAAGAGAAGGGTGACTCTTATTGAGAAGAGGACCGTGTCTTGCCTTAGATCCAGAAGGAGGAAGGAAGGCGGGGCTTGGATGTCGTGCACAGGTTTGTGGGTTGTATGGTTTAAGAGGGGGAATGTATAGGTCTGGAGCCTCCATTTTCTCAAAAGGCAAGGCAGGGCTGTCGGCTCAGCAGAGGGGAAGTGATGCCCAATGTTTGGAGCCAGGAGAAGGCATGAAACAGGCTTCCTCCGGAACAGGACTTTCGCCAGGGACACCTGATGGCGGAGTCTTAGGAGGTTTCATGTGGCTGAATCTGGGCCTCACACACACATACAGTTCTTCCCTGGGAACTTAATCAGGCCACCAAGGATTTAGGGTGGCAGGGAATAATTAATTCTCAGATGTAGGATTGCTACTGTTTAAGGAGTTATTCCTACCTGAGATGATGTAAAGCCGCCCCCACTCCTCCCTTCTGGACCTGCAAAAAAAAAAAAAAAAAAAAAAGAGTTGGAGAAGTGGCCAAACTGGAGACCTGCCTTGCTGGGTCATGCAGATTCTGTCTGAGGGGGTTGATTATTCCCCTCATCCATCTTCAGCCCAGACTCCCCTTCTCCTGCCTGTCAGGACAAGCCACTGATCCCCGCCTTGCCCAGCTTCCTGCCTCTGGGCAGCATGGGGCCTGAGCACAGCTGGCAGCAAGTGCTTTTAATAAGTGTCAAGTTCCCATGTTCCTCTCTGGCCTCCTTCATGATGCCTGGGCTCAGTAGACCTTCAGCTCCCACTGGGCATGAGACAGGATTTCCCACAAAGCACACACTTGTCCCAGGATGGGGTATGTCCTGCCACTGTGGGGGTCATGTACACTGGAGTGTCGAGTTGCTACAACCACCTTGCCTAGATCCAGGACCCTTGTCTGGAAAATTCTACTTAAGGAGAGGTTTGAGTGGAAGCTTGCCACGGATGTCATGTCCTGGTTATTTAAGCTTTGGCAGAAGCAAAGCTTCCTGATTTTAAAGGATGTATCTTCTCCTTTCTAAAGAGAATACAATCACATCTGCCCTAAACAGGTATTGTGAGAAAAATTATTGTAGGGATGAAATTCAAATGAAAGAATAGATAAAAATTGCACTTCTATCAAGGGTATTTTTTAATAGTCATGTTCCTTGTTGCTGTGACCAAATAATCAGCAGGGACAATTTAAATGTTTATTCTGGCCTGTGGAGTACGGAGGGATTCATCTTACCATGGCCGAGAAGGCATGTGTGAAGAGCAGGAGGGGGCTGGTCATGTCACACCTGCAGTTAGGAAGCAGAATGTCAATAGGGAGTAGGGATAGACTAGAAAAACCTCAAGCCCCACCCCCAGTGACCCACTTCCTCCACTGAGGATCCCCCTCCTATAGGCTCCACAGTCTTCCAAAAATGGGGAGAATAAACGTACAGACGGCAAACCTACCTGTGAAACAGTAACAATCTTGAAGCAGAGTTTGCACAGCTTTTATTCCTCTGTGATAAATGGTTCTGTCCCATTTTATGAAGACAAAGCAGCTGCTTGGTAAGCCCCTGCCTCTGAGTTGTGTTTCTGTTTCTGTGTTAGCATCTCCTGACAAAAGCAACTGAGGAAGGACAAGATTATTTCATGTCATAGTTCAAGGTCAGAGTCAGTCATTATAGGGGAAGTCACCATCAGGAGCTTGGAAAAACCACTCGTCCACATCCATCACCATCCACAGTCAAGACAGAGTGATGAAGGCCCTGCTCAGCTTACATTCCCCATTCTATACAGTCCAGGATCTCATCCTCAGAAATGGTACCACAATGTGGTGAGCAGGTCTTCCCAACTCACTTAACCTAGTTAAGATAATACCCTCCATTTTATTTTCATTTTCTTTTTTTAAATTTATTTATTTATTAAAGATTTCTGTCTCTTCCCTGCCACCACCTCCCATTTCCCTCCCCCTCCCTCAATCAAATCCCCCTCCTTCATCAGCCCAAAGAGCAATCAGGGTTCCTTGCCCTGTGGGAAGTCCAAGGACCACCCACCTCCATCCAGGTCTAGTAAGGTGAGCATCCAAACTGCCTAGGCTCCCACTGATATGCCTAACGACTACTCTCCCAAGCCATGCTAGACCTTATCAAGTAGATAGTTGAGATTAACAATCATAATAACACACCTTGTCAACATGCACCCAAACACATGATTTTAAATGGTGACGTTTTGCCTCTTGTCCACATAGGTGTTTGTGGGTTTGTTTTTAACCAATAATTTAAAAGTCTAAAGTCCAAGTCCCATCTGAGACTTGAGGCAATCGCTTAGTTGTGAGCTCCTAGATAATCAATAACAAGCTGTTACACAGAGAAACCCTGCCTTGAAAAACAAAAATACAAAAACCAAAAAATCAAGAACAAATTCCCTACTTCCAGTGCATAATGGCACACATTTAAACGTTCCTATTCTCCAAGGGGAGAATTGGAGCATAACAATACTGTAACCCAGAAAGAAACTTCCACCTCCAGCATCTGGGGCTCCTACTATAACCACCTGCAACCTAAAGATTTTGGGTAGCCTTACTTCTCCATCTCTGCCACCTGTAGCGTAATCAGTCTCTTAGGTGGACTCTATTCCATGCCTTCAGCTTTTCTCAGTGGATGTCCTACGGTTCTGGCATCTCCGGGGTCCTACTGTTTCTATGGCAACTCAGGCTTTACCCTCACAGCTTTCCACAGCTTTGTCAGCTACTAAGACACTGAGGACAGCTGAAGGAGCAGGCTCCTAGACTCATGTCCTCTGTCTTCTCTACTGTTCTGGAGAGTAGCAACAGGTTGCAGACGGCAACCACCTTGCCCAAGACGGCCTGTGTTCTAAGCTTGGACAGCGGGATCTCAGCGGGATGCTCAGTTTGTCTGGTGGGAATACATACAGCATACAGATGCAGTGAATCAAGATTCAGGACAAGAGAGGCCTTTCAGGGCTTCCTTGTGACTTTGACCCTACTGATCCTTGCTCTACCTCAGCTGCTCTCTGAAGCAAGACTTCATGACCCGCTCAGTCCTGCATCTTGCACAGCTCCGGAGCCAGTACTGTGTGGAAAACACAGCCAAGATGATTCCCTACGGGAGTCTGCAGGGGCTATTCTAGATCTCGTCGTTAACCACCACAGGGAGGGCTGGCCTATTTGTGTCCTACCTTGTAAGTAGTGGGTTTGATATTTGAATGTTTATGGTTCTCCTTCCAGCATCTATGTTCCTGACCGGGATACTGTGACATTAAAATGTGTCGTGACTGTCCTGTGCTAACATTGGGCCATGTCTTGGGGCTGGAAGAGTATTATTCTAGGGAGTCAGGGGCAGGCTCATGAAACATTAATAAGAAGAAATTGAGTTAAAACATGATGCCTTTTTGTTCTGGAGCTTGAGTTCCGTGTGAGTGTCTGGTGCCAGCATGACGGTGTCTAGTTCAACCATTCCACCGGTTGGGTTAAACAGAATAACTCACAGGGATGGCCTCCCGGCAGCCTCCTGAAATTGGACTTGAGTAGGGCTGGCTGACTTCCATCTGATTTTCTTCTATATCTTCTCTGAATGTGACGTCCAATGTGGTAACACCAGCAGTGGCCTCTCTTGTCCTAAATCTTGATTCACTGGATCCGTATGCTGCCCACCAAAGGTGCCCACCAGACAAGCTGAGCATCCTACTGAGATCCCTGTCCAAGCTTAGAACACAGGCCATCTTGGGCTTGGTGTTTGCCGTCTGCAACCTGTTGCCTGCTCCCCAGAACAGTAGAGAAGGCAGAGGACACGAGTCTAGGAGCCTGCTCCTTCAGCTGTCCTAGGCGTCTTAGTCAGTAGAAGATGTCCTGTGGAGGGGGGGGGGGTGGGCTTGTCTAGGGGGATCCCAGGGAGCTGGCACTTGGACTTGGGGCTGTACCCGCTTGGGAATGGGAGTGACAGCCCCACTCAAGGCCCGCTCAGGGACTCCGCTGACTGCTGCCTCCTTGTTCTAATAAATTAAATCTGTTATATCATTGCTGTTATAGTCCCGAGACAGGCACTTCCAAGGCAGATTAGAAAGGAACTTAAGGGGATTAAAAGCTTCTCTTAGTGAAAAACAATGTTTCAGATGGGAAATCCATTTACCAATATGAATTCCAGCAGAAAAGCATGTTTTCTTTAATGCATTGCTACTGCTCAGAGAAATGGGGCTTTCCCCCACGCTGCCCGCCCTCTGTTTTGCATAAGTTATAATGTGGATTCTGTTGAGCGTGGCAAGCCTTTCAAGGAGATTGATGGCTTCCATAAAGTTGCGCGAAAACATTTCTCCTTTGTTCACGAGGGAAAAGAAAAGTGTCTAACGGATTTGGAGTGTTAAGAGAGTGCCAGTTTGCACTGTAAACCAGGAGTCGAGGCCTAAACACCAGACACCAGAGGAAACGGATTAATCGAACATGGAAGCAGGTACCTCTTGGTTATCTGCCTGTGACTTTTCTGCAGTAAGTTTAACAAAAAGAAAAAAGAAAAGAGAAGAAAAAAAGAAAGAATCTCCATGTTTCAGCTTCTTGCCTCCTCCTCTTTCTACGCTCCTGGGAACTGAAAGTCATTTTAATAACTTTGACCAATATAATTTGGACGGCAATTCTGCTGCCACAGCTATAAAAAAAAAAATCAGAGGGCAAACCAAAAGATATGTAACTAATTTTCCCCCATACCCTCCAGTTGGGATTCTCTAGTCCATTAGAAATTTGACTCATGGAGAAAATGGGCCAGGTCTCAAAGTCTGCATTCAGCTCCTCCAGGTCCTGAACACCTCCAGAAAGTGTCCATTAACTCCAGCCCCTCATCCAGTCAGCAGCAGCCCTGGAACTGTCCCTCCAGGAACCTGGTGGCCTGCTGGGACCAGCCAGTAAGGGATTACTGATCTCTTCTGGGTGGTTCTCAGGAACGCCGGGTGCTGCAGGGTAGGGGGGGCGGGAGACGACCGGGGGCTCTTTTGCTCCCTGGATGTGGTACATGTGAGCATGGATTCTTCCCCCTTTCTCATCCACTGAGAAAGCCCAGAGCCCTGCAGGGAGCTCCTGGGGACCATACAGCACGACCCACTCAGACTTTCTCAAGTTGGAGAAGGGTTCCAGGCCAGGAGCCCTTGTGAGACCTGTGACGACGGGGCAGAATTATGCTGAAATGACAAAGATTCAAGTCCCTTCCTCTCTCCCTCCCTCTTTCCCCCTTCTAGCTCCTCTTCCCCTTTCTCCCTTGACTGGGGGGGGCCTGAACCCCAGTTCCTCCAGGTTTTCAGGACTCTAGCAAATCTCTCCATGGGACATCTTTAGGAGCGGAGCATCCGCTCTCATCAGCGGCGCTCTCTCCTCCTAACCTTGGCCAAAGGGCCCCATGTGAACCTTCCCTGTTGTCTGCACCGTGGGATTACCGCATGCCATAGGAGGATTTTGCCTTCAAAGGAGAAGCTGGTCATCTGCAGTAACGTCCCTGGTTTTCAGCCCTGATAGAGGACAGTGTTTGCCCAATTGTGGGTGCTAACTTTGTAGCAGGCACAGTGTTACACATTTTATGTGGAATATCCTGATAGAATCACTTTGTGTGGAACTAGGTGCTGTTAAGGTCCTACTTTACAGGGGAGTTAGTGAGGCCCAGGGAAGTCAAGTAGCTTGGCCAAGCTCAATTAGCTAGCACGTGGAAAGTAAGACAGAAGCCCAGGTGTCCCCACTCTCTAGTCTGTTCTGTGCTTTTAACTATAGCACTGTAAGGCCTGGATCTAACTAGTCCTCTTATGTGACTTCACAAAAGGTTTTTTTTTTGGAAGTTAGGACCGAAGTCCACCAACTAAGGCAATGTGCCTGTTTTAATGAAAGCTCACCAAATCCAGCTGGACCGGGTCTGAATGAGCATGTGATCAAACCGGACTCTTTGATTGTGGCTGACAATGGGGGCTGACTGAGAAGCCATTGATAAAGGTACTGGGACTTGTTTTTAGGGCATGTTATGGCTTTTTGGGACCCTAGTCTATATGGATACACAGTTCTTTAGGCCTGGATATAGTGGGGAGGGCCTTGGACTTCCCACAGAGCAGGATTCCTGGCCCTCTCTCAAGCAGGGCAGGAGAGGGAGGAGGAGGTGTGGGGGAGCGGGAAGGGATTGGGAGGAGGGAAGGAAGTGTAAATAATTGAATGGAAAAATAAAAATTAAAAAAAATAAAAAATAAAAATAAATAAATCAGCCTCGTCACTAAAAAAGGAAGAAAGAGAGAGAGGAAGAAAGGAAGGAAGGAAGAAAGAGAGAAGAGAAGAGAAGAGAAGAGAAGAGAAGAGAAGAGAAGAGAAGAGAAGAGAAGAGAAAGCAGAAGATTTTTGGGTTGAAAATGCCGGCCAGTGGCTGAGAACGCCAGTTTCCCACACGCATACAGATGCAGGTGAAAGTAATGGTCTGAAAAATTTATACTTGTGTGAGAATCTCCTGCCTGTGCTTTCTAGTCCCCCCCCCCCCCCCCCGTCTTCCTCCCCTGGGCTACCATACAGTCGGGATCCTTCGCGAAAGCCTGGTGCTAAAATGTTGCTCAATTTTAATTACACTCCCAGCCCTTGCTGTCAGCTGCCCTTCTGAAATTGTTTTAATTGAAGTTCCATGAATCCTGGTGAGTTCAGATGGAGTTCATCTCTAAGCCCATCCTGATTTCATTAAAGATTTGATCTTTCTTTTTTCACCAATAAAACATTTATTATCGCTATCTGTTCAGTAACCGTTTTCTCTCTCCAAAGAGGAGGGGGGGAAACCTACCCCATCTTCATGCCAATAAAAAGCAAGAATCAACTGTTGGTTTTGCTGGCATGCAACAGCAGTGACTTGTTAAAATAATAATTAACTTATGTTCCTTTGAAATGAAGGCGGCCCTCATTCAAGAGGACGTTCAAGCCTGCAGGTGACTATTTCTGTACCAGCACATAGGGATTAAGAAGAATGGCTTCCTAAATATTAACGACATGTGCATTATTAATTAAATTAATAATAAATTATATATGAGTTATGTGGGGTGGGTGTGTTTGTGCACCTGTGAATGTGTGCATGTGTATATGAGCACGTGTTTGTGTGTACATGATTATATATATGTTTGAGCACATGTGCATGCGTGTGATTGCATGCATGTAAAAATGTGTTTGAGTATATCTGTGTATATGAGTGCACGCATATGTGTTCATGTGTATGTGAGAATACATGTACATGTGTGTGTGTGTTTGGTCTTGTGCGTGTGCATGTGAATGCATCCCCATGTGCGTATGTGTGTGCATGTGTGCATGTCTATGCTTGCATTTATTTGCAATGCCAAGGTTGCAGAATAGCTAATGCAGGGATGGCTCTTGAACACCCATCCTCCCCATGGGAACAAAGTTATAGAAGAATCCAATCTAGCAAAAATAAAAGCTCCCCTGAAGTAGCTAGTTGAGCCCTGACTGTTACTTATACAAAGTGGCCCTTGACCAGTCTTGACTTCACACTCTGGGAATGGGCTGTCCTCATTGGCGTCCATCTTCTGCAAGTTCTCAGTCAGCCCACTGACTACCTCCTGCTCCATGGGTCTGAGTCCCACGTGTGATGTTTTTGTTAAGATCTCAGCAGCTGCTCCTTCCAGATCTGTGTTTCATGTATGTAATGTACTTAAAATGCCCTAAATGACAGTTTATAATATCATTATCTACAGTTAAATATATTAGAACTTCAAAAATGTAAAGAAAGTGTAGCCATATGTGGAAATGGCCTATCCCATGCCCTTTTAACCTTCTCTCTCAGAGTTTCAACCGGACCAGACAGGCAACATATAAAAATCGTAGGTCTGCACAAATCACCCTGTTATTTTAGTCCACGGTTGTCATGAAAGGAGGCCAGTTATTTAGACAGTAAATAACAATCGAGGACTAATTTATTTTACTTTTCCCTTCGTTTTCTTTTAGTACCGGGTTCCAATGTGTTCTTTATTACACGGTTTGATAATTCAAGGATGGCTCAGTCAAGCCCTACTGCCCTGCCGCTGCCTCCCCAGCCCCCAATAACATGGGAGTTGATTTAAAACTTCACTCTGAACAGCCCCGGGGTCATTAGGAACAGTGTGGATGGAGTATGGATTAGGTTTAAAAGTAATAAAAAAGTAGACCTGTTGGTTAGGTGAAAAATTCGCTATCAGATTCCTGAGCACAGCCTTCCTTTTCATGTGCAAACGGCACTAAATGAGGCATTTAATTCAACAAATCCAAAGTTCTGATCCGCCAGAAATCGAGGCTGGGTTAGTTCAATTTGTTACAAACGATCCCGGCATGATCAAAGTCCCAAGCGCTGAGTTCAGCATGCTGCTTAAATTAGTCTAACACCAAAGTCTTCGGCTGGGAGACAGTATTTGGAGTGTCTTACCAGAGGAGAAATTCTTTCTCACACATGGTTCTAATATCGCGGCATGCCAGCTTTCCTTTTTAATGGGCTGACAAGGAGGCGCAGCGCTAACTTTCTGACTCCAGAAAGTTCTTGTGCTGTCACCCGCAAACCAGCTAGGATAATTTTTCCTCGGCTTCCTTATTAAAGCCTGAATGAAGGGATTGTGCAGCTTTCTTAATGTCACTTGGTCTGTTTGCCATAAATTCAGGCGCTCACGATGAAAGCCGCACTTAGGTTTCTCTGGGAAATGGAATCAAGGAGCGTGCACCCTGGTTCACAATAAATAACTAAACGGGAGTTATTAAGGGAATTTCATATTGCCGCCTTATTACAGCGGCAGTTTAGATAATGGCTTCTGAAAAAAAAAAACAAAACACATCTCCATCTTCCTCAGCCAGCGCGTGGGGGTAGACAGACAGGGCCATTCCCTGGTGCCGAGGTGGACAGGCCAAGCCAGCTGGGGTGAGAATGGAAAAGGTGGTATTTGAGAAAATAATATAATATTTACATTTTTTGCATGTTGTTTGCCTTTTTAGCTCAGCAGGGAGACTCAAAGGCCTCTTGGCCAACGTGACACCCACCGCTGCAGGCTTCCTGCCTGCGATTGTTTGTTTTTTTGTAGGAGAGAGACTTAGGGTTGTTTAGACTATAAGCCTAATTTTAGAGGATTATAATTATGTTGCTTCTAAACCACATATTTTCCAGAATTCACTGCCCCATGAAAATAACTCACATGTGTGTCCAGTCTGGCTGGCAGCCAGCTGGATGCCCAGAGCCTCAGCTCTCTGAACTATTGTGGGGTATTCTCAGAGATGGGGACAGGAGCAAGTCTTGACTGTCAGGAAGCAGGAGAGCTGGCTTTGGGTCCCTCTCTGCCTGTTGCTGGGTTTGGGGTAGGTGACGTGAGTTCTGGGCAGCATTTTAAAGGGGGTGTTTTCTATGGAATGGTGAACCTAGGAAACATCCTGCAGGCCACTAAGAGATAGAAAGTCTGGGTAGCTCTGCAGTTCCCCCCTCTCTTTCAGAATTTAGCCTGTACAAGGATTCATCTGTGCTCTTTTTCACCCAGAGAATCCTACCCACCCTTGGCTGAGGACATGGCTCTGTTGATAAAGTGTCTGCCCTGTAGGCGTAAGGACCTGAATTTGGATCCCAGGACCTCAGCAGCCATGCAAAAGCTGGGCATGGAGGTGAACATCTAACCCCGGTACTAGAGGGTAGAGGCAAGCAAATTCTAGGGGCTTACTGGCTGCCTAGCCAGCCTACCTGCATCCTAGGGACCTCGAGAGTTAGTGAGAGATTCTGTCTCAAAAAAAGAATGTGGAAATGGACAGATGAAGACACTTGTCCACCTCTGGCTTCCATACACCTGTGTGTATATATACAGGAACATGTATGTATATCATACATGCACACACATATCAAAAATTAAATAGATGAAGGAGTCTTCAGGTCTCTGATTTGTGGGCACACTTCCTTTAGGGGGTCCACAGGACAGTTTCTAATGACATATTCTCACGATGTCTTCATTCACTCAAGACGACTCTGTGACACCAGGGACATTGTCATCTGAGGAACCCTTAGCTCAGTACCGTCTGCACCCGAGATGCTCAGTGATGATCAGAGAACATGCTGGATTGCACAGTGTCCTAAGTAACATTTAAACAAACAAGATCTTGTCAAAAATGCAGGTCTCAGCCCGCTTGGTCTGGAGTGGGGTCTGAGATCATGGTCTCTGTCTGCCCCCACGTGCTGTTGGTCCTGCCGTGTGACTAGCAAGGACTTGCAAAGCTCATCTGTCCCCATTCGAAACCGCTTACCTTTTCCTGATGTAACGCCCAGCCAGCCACTTCCCTAAGTCAATCCTCATCTATAAAATAGTTCCAGTGTGTATTGGAAATCCTGTGATTCAAAATATATGGCCGTTTTTCTGACACTGTTGTTGAGTCAGCCTCGAAAGTGGCGCATGGGCGGTGACTGCCGCTTCTCGGGGTCCTGCAGGCATCAGAAAAGAGGCAGGGAGCCTGGCTCAACACTGATGGCGTAGTCAGAACATCTAAGGAGGTAGCCAAGTGTGCATTCATCGCATGAGCATTGTCCTTACACACTTTCTGAGCCCGGGCATGAGTGGCCAGGTGATAGAACATTCCATTTGCTCTGAGCTCAGGTTCTGCAAATGTAGTGAGTCAGGGGCAAACATGGACAGAGCTGGCCCAGAGACAAGAAAATGACATAAATATAGAAAGAACCCTCACGAGTCAACAATAAAAAGTATAAATAACGTAATTTTTAAATGGGCAATATTTTAACAGGTGTCACACCACATACAGGTGGCATCCGAGCCTATGGGACGCCAGTCAGCACCATTTATCAGCACCAAGCTGCAAGTCGAGAGAACAGTGAGATGTCGCTACACATCTATTTGAATGAATAAAATCCAAAGTCTGGGGACACTGCTGGCTGAATTGCAGCCTCCGGAGCGCTCATCCCTTATTACTGGGAAACAAAACAGAAAATCACTTTGGAAGATGGTTTGAGGGCTCACAAAGCCGAGCATGGTCTTACTGTATGATCTAATAATTGAACCTCTAGATATTTACTTAACCGGACTGAAAACATGTAAATAAAATTCTGCACATTAGGGTTTATAGTGGCTTTTTAACAACCAACCCGAAGTGGAAGCAACCAATGTTCTCCAGTAGGTGAATCAGGAGACAAACGGTGGTATATCTGTAAGGTAGAATATTACTAATCATTGTTAAAGAAATGGGCTATCAAAACAATCGATCAGTCGTGATGTATTGTTGGGTGAACGAAGCCAATCTGAGTTCATTTTAATTATGCTCCATACGGGGATCTACAACTCATGTACTTTTGGTTTGAATGAGTGAGCTTCTCATGTGTGTGGCAAGAAAAAGTGAGAGACAAAAGAAGCAGAAGATAGTGAAGAAAACATCACCCGACTTAGCACCTACAACATCTGGCAGAAATGGCAAGCCTTGCCCACTGGGGAGAGACAGCAAAAGCAGCAGCATCAAAAGAGGCACTTAGACCGTCCAGCAGAAATGACAGAGTCAGCCCTGTTGATGAAACCACCATGAGATTTCCAGACAGAGGACACTGGTCGCTCCGTGTGTCGCTCCCCTCCAGCCCTTCCCCCAGTGCTGTGTTGTGGGGGACACAGGAAAAGCCTGTGCAGGCTTACCCATCTGCAACACGGACTCACAGTACTTCCTATGCCATGGATGGTGGAAAGAACTGAACAATGGGGTCTCGTTCTTCCTCCTCGGTCTATCCGCCTTCTCAACCATGCTCCCCATTTGAAGAGCTGTTCCCCTTTGCCAGTCCTACCCAGGGCTGGACATTGTTCTCACTTCCTCTCCGTACATTGTCTGTACCTAGCTGAGGCTTTCAGGATGAGGACAGGCCACCAGAGGATATGGGCCAATACCAGCTGCGCTCAGGGTGTCTGGGGAAAGACAGGGGTATGCTTTCTCTAGGACAGCAGGTTTCTGGGTACTTACCAGCAGGGGCTGCCTGGGACAGGTGCAAAGGCTGTTCCCCAGGGCAAGGAATGGAGGCACTCGCATTCTCCTGCATGTCTCTGTGCTCCTCAAAATGTGTCTCTGTGACACCCGGAATGGCGTGGTAGTAATGAAGGTGATGAGCCTGAACAACCCTTCCCTCTCCATTGAATAGAGATAGAAGGGTTCAAATGAGCAGACTTCTCTCAGTGTGCGCTCGGGAGAGCCTGCGGACACCCCTGCTCAGGTAGAACTCTTCTCCTTCAAAAGGCCATTAGGATGGGGTTTAAGTGTTTTTGTTCCCGCCACTCATGTTGTGAGAGATACATGTCATTTCCAGAAGTATGGAACTAATTGAGGAATATGTCCAACTCTTGTAGAGGTGAACAGGGCAGATAAATAAAAACCCCCGTGCACATAAATCTTTGCTTCAAACATCAAAGAAGCAGGAGCCTGTTAAGTGTATTTGTATAATGCAGTAACTTATGCAAAGAGCAGCTTTGATAAATGTCTTCTAATTTATTGTCATGTATCTCAAATCAAAGTCAAGCATTTACGGCCTGTGCATGAAGGAAGCCAGACCTCTGAGAGCCAAAGAGGTTTGAAGTGGGCAGAGCTGGGCTGAGCAAAGGTTAACAGGGATCTGGTTTGAATGTTAAGAACTTTCTATGAAAAAAAAAAAAAACGGCGAAAGACAGAGGGGCCCAGCTTGGCTCCAGGGAACGAAGTGGGGCTAGGTTCCCAGGACAGACAAGACTCATGCGCTGACCTGGTCTCAGGGACCCAGAACAAAGGGCTAACTCATAGTCTTTTCCAGATCATTGTAACATGTCAAACAACCACCACCATGAAATAGTCACCATTAACACCCCCTAACTCTGCAACAGTGGTTCTCAATCTTCCTAATGCTGTGACCCTTTAAGACAGTTCCTCATGTTGTGGTGACCCCCAACTATAAAATTATTTTCTTTGCTAGTCCATAACTGTAATTTTGCTGCTGTTATGAATTGTAATGCAAACATCTATGTTTTCTGATGGTCTTAGGTGACCCCTGTGAAAGGGTCATTCAACCCCAAGGGGTTGTGACCCACAGGTTGAGAAACACCGCTCTAGATCAAGATCTGGGCTTGGCATTTTGCCTTTAATTTTCTTATAGCTTATCAGCACAAACTTACGGAGGGGTATTCTTCCTGTCTTTATTTTATGGGAAACTGACATAGAGCATGGGCAGGAGAATTTGAAGAGCCAGGAGGTGGGAGTCCTGTGCTGACCAGCATGGAGGCAGGCATGCTTTCCTTCTCTGAAGTATGTGCAAACAGGAAAAGCGTCATTGATGGTAAGACCTGGGCTTGGCTCTATACTGAGATCCAGCTGTGTAATTCTGATCCTTAAGAGCTCTCTGCCCCCAAAGTCCACCTTTGGGAGAGACTGGATTGCAGTGCCTGCCCACAGCCTTGTCCCAGCCACTAAGCCCATGGCCAGTGTTTTTATCTGTAGAGGCTGTTGCCATACAGAATTCTCTGTATGTGCATGTGTGTGTTCACATGTGTGTAGGACAGGGAACAGTAGACCACCTTGGGTGTCATTCCACAGGCACAGCACAGGCCACCTATCATCTATATCATTTATCTATGTGTCTATCTATCTATCTATCTATCTATCTATCTATCTATCTATCTATCTATCTATCTATCTATCATCTATCTATCTATCTATCATCAACCTATATCATCTATCTATCTATCTATCTATCTATCTATCTATCTATCATCTATATATAATCTATCTATCTATCTATCAATCTATCTATGTATCTATCTATGTACGTACGTACGTATGTATGTATCTATCTATTATCTATATATCATCTATCTATATATCTATCTATCATCTATCTATCCATCATCTATCCATTATCTATC
>NW_004949152.1:1241944-1259646 GCF_000317375.1 Microtus ochrogaster | reverse complement strand
TATCTATCTATCTATCTATCTATCTATCTATCTATCTATCTATCTATCTATCTATCTATCATCTATATATATATCATCTATCTATCTATCTATCTATCTATCTATCTATCTATCTATCTATCTACCTACCTATCTATCTATCTATCATCTATCTATCGTCTCTCATTAGCCGAAAACTCATTAAATAGGCTCGGCCATTAGCTCCTGGGCTATTGTTTGTTTATCTCTGCTTCCCCCAGAGCTGGGATTACTCAGCTTTTTTTTTTTTTAACAGATTCTGTAAAGAGAATTCAGGACTTGATACTTACAAAACATTCTACCCACGGTTATCTCCTTAACCCTAGAAATCTTATTGGTAAAAATTTGTCATCCTGGATCCAGAATACAAGAGTCTAGAGTTCCTGTGATGGCTATTCTTGGTTGTCAACTTGACTACATCCAGAATTAACTAAAACCCAAATGACTGGGCATACCTGCAAGGGCTTTTTTTTTCCTAATTAAATCGTTTGAAGTGGGAAGAGCAGCTTTTAAACCAGACCCTTTGAGGAGAGAAGATCCATCTTTAATCTGGGCTGTACGTTCTGCTGGCAGCCTATATAAAAGCCATAGAAGAAGGATGTTTGCTCTCTTTGCCTGCCTGCTCTCACCTCACCAGTAAGCCCATTCCTGGCATTAGAGACTACTTTTTCGGGATTCTGACATACACTGAGGGCCAGCTGAGATATCCAGACTCACAGACTGAATAACTACTGGATTTTCGGACCTTTCGTTGGTAGACAGCCATTGCTGGACTTGCTGGACCACAGCCTGTAAGCCATCCTAGTAAGTCCCACATATATTCTATAAGTTCTGTTGCTCTAGAAGCCCTGACTAACACAGTTCCCAAACTAAACCTGGATGGCAGCCAGGATCCCGAGACACGTGGAAGATGAACCCGCCTCTGCACATTCCCAGTGTGAAGGGCTCTGCTCACCCGTGATCCCTATAAACTAATCTTCCACTCCGGCAGTAGCACACGGAGGATGGCAGCTGTTTAGAAGACTTCACTGCCCATCTGGAGGCTTGGCATGCTGTCCTGGCTGGTGTGGGGGACACGGGGCTTTGCGATGTGATACCACCAGCTGGGAACTGGTATTGCAAACCCAGCCTCAGCTCCCTGCTTTCTGGTTAATAAACTCTGAGAGGACAGGCATGCAAAGGGCAAGAGGTTTGCCCCTTGAGGGCCTAGCCTCGGAGGCCTTCATCACCACACTGGGCTGGTCTCTGTCTAAAAGGAGGTGCTCAGTGTGGGAAAGCACAGGATTCAGAATGTGGAGGAACTCTGGCTTCTTCCAGTTCCAGAGTTGGCTGGGAAGGTTCTGTGCTTGGGTTTTGCAGCATACTGGAGTGTGCTGGTGCTGTCCTTTGCTCCTGCTTCTACCTGTACCAGTCAGGGTCAGTGAGGCTCCTGTCTCTTCATCACACCTGCAGCAGATAGGCTCAGGACATGCTCTTTCTTGGCTGGACCCCTTCTAGGACCCCATCAGAAGTCATGTGGGTCTTGCAGCTGGTCTGAGGTCCACATCCTGTGGAAGAACCTCAGCAGCCCCCAGGACTCAGGGTCCCTAAGGGAAAATCGTACTGTCACAGAGGTCTTGTGGTCCCTGCCTTCAGTCTGGGGAAAGTGCTGTGCCCTGCTTTTCCATGGCTGCCTCTGGGAGTTCCCCCCGCCAGTAGGACTGGACATGGCATTATTGCTTTGGGAAGGAAGCAGAGATGAAAGAAGACTGGGATCCTCAGGTTCTCATCGCTGGAGGGCACACCTCTATTATGGGAACCTCAAATCTAGTCTGTGACTACCCAGACTAGCAAAATGAAACTTCCTACCAGCCAGTCCGGGGTGTGAGTAATATAAGATCAGCAAGCTCCTGGGGAAAGCTGGTACTGAAGCAATGGGATCTTTCACCACCTCAGTTTCTATGTCTAAAACCAAAAGGGATTTTTTTCTCATGTGCTCGTACTACCGTGAGAATTCATCTCTGCCATGTTCGAGGTCATGAGCACAGACAGGGCCGCTCCTTGGCTTTGTCACTCCCCAGCTCCTGCAAGGGGCAAACACAGTCATCCATGTCATTTCCTCCTTCCTTGGCTTGTGGAGAAAGTCCTACTTGATGTGGGAACTTCTAGAGGCATCTGTGCAGGGCGCATCACCTTCCCCAGACTAAAGGAGGGGACCAAGAGACCTCTATGGAGATACAACCTACCCAATCTAGTGGCCCAGAGTCCTGTGAGGTGCTGAGAATCTTCCCCTGGATGTGGCCATCAGACCATATCCTGCAATATTGAAAGCCAGTGATCAGACCTCCCACTGGACATGGGCACCAGACCAGCCCAGGTGTCTTCTGATGGGGCCCTAGAAGGGGCCCAGCCAAGGAAGAGTACAACACCTTCAGCTGGTTTTCCAGGGCTGTAGGAGAGTGGGTATGGTTCCCCACTCTGCCACAGTCAGCTAGAGCTCACAGTGTTTCAGTCCACCTTCACCCTTTTCTTGACCTCATTCTTGACTCCAAACATACACGTGAAGGCAACACGCTGGGGCATTCTACCAAGATCCAAAGGATTGTGTGCTGTGCTCCCCCGTTGCAGGGGGAAAGCTTCCCAATTCCATGTGTTTCTATTGATAGCACTTGTGAGTTCTCCCAGCTGCTTGCCAAGTTTCCCGAGTCTGGTTTCTGAGAGGGTCTGTACCCCTTTAAACTCCAGGATGCTGTTATACAGACACATGGTTCCTCAACTGGACGGTGGCTGCGTTAAGAAAATGGTGCCATTTCCTTGAGTGTGAGGGCTAATCTTGGTTGTCAACTTGACTACATCTGGAATTAACTAAAACCCAAATAGCTGGGCACGCCTGTCATGGATTTTCTTGATTGGATTATTTGAACTGGGAAGACCCACCCTCAATCTGAACCACACCTTTTGGTGGTAGCCCACATCAAAGGACATGGGGAAAAGGGACCTTTGCTTTTTTTGCACGTTTGCCTTCACTCTTGATGGCAAGTTTATCTATCCTGTTTCTGTGACAAGTATTAAATTAATTTTTTTTCATGGTTCCAATACACACTGAAAACCATCAACTATTCAGGCCTCCTCTGGGGCTCCAGCACCAGACAGGGACTGCAGAGACATCCAACCTCAAGGATTCAACAACTATTGAACTCTTGACCTTTCCATTGTGAGACAGCCTCTGCTGGACTACCCGGACTCTATGCTGTAAGTCAGGCTAACAGATTCCCTTTTTAATATCAGTCCTGTTCCTTTAGAGCACCTGGGTAGCACAAGTGCTAATGCTAGCTGTCCCACGAGTCTGCTGCAGGGGCTGGCCTCTGTCCTCTCTCATCCCTTAATGAGGGACGTCTGCACTCCTCGGTTCTGGGCTGCCCTCACCCTCTGCTGTCCTAGTGGATTAAAGGCATCACCCTCTCTGCTGTGGGGAGTTTCTTACTCATCAATCTTCCTGAGTTCCTTACAACGTGGTTCTACTTTGGAAAAAAATGCCCCAAATGCTTAGCAATGGGAAGTCTAAGCATTTGGGGCATTTGGAGACCCACGGGAGCTTTGGAGTTGGGTTGGAGCCTACTTGGAGCTAACAGCCTCCTGGAGGGCTCAGGTGCTGAGAGAAGAGAAAGCTGTGTTGAAAAAGACAAGAAAGTGGGCCCATACCCGTGTCTGCTGATTCTGGCTGTAGGGTGTGGTCGGGGACCACTCCCAAATCCTTGCCCTCTCCAAAGCATTGGGCCCACTGCCCCCCACAGCATTCCAAGCAGGCCTGATTCCATGGGCGGGGATCTGTGCAGCTGCTCCCAAAGACCGTCATGCTTGGCTTAAGGCTCTGCTGTCACTGTGTTGGAATTCTTAATATTTGGACCTGGAGTGCTGTAGTTGTACCGGGCTCTGCAAGTCATGTCATCAGCCCTGGTACCAGGTCTTATAAGCCCCTGGGGGGATGGATTGGAGAGTTGCATTTGCCTGTGTGCACCTTCCCTCTGTGTGTCCTTGATGGGCCTGGAGTATGTGCCTGCAGCTTACTTTGCAGCACTGGGAAAGTCAATAGGTTCCTGGTTCCTGATTGACATCAGCTCTGAGGAAGAACCCAGGACACCATCCATGTACGAAGAAAGAAAGCCAGACAACACTTGAATGAATAGGACTTCTACTGAGGATGAGATGATGTGGGGGGTGGGGCAGGCTGCAGAGAGGACACAGGTTAGATGAGGACATGGAAGGAGGTCTCTTAGCCACGGGTCATTTGATTTGAGAGCCTTATGATGATGCAGCAACCACGCTGTGGCATTGGGAGAAAGTAGTCAAGTTAGTTAGGTATGATTCCCACCTTTCCAGTGGGGAAACTGACACCCCACAGCCCTTTAAGTGAGCTGCAGGTAGAACTCAGATCCAATCCACAAGAACTATCACCCCACTACATGGGACCGTGGGCCAGGTTTTCATGTCTGGCTGCCCGGGAGTGGGTGATGGCTCTGTCTGTGCCTCACGTCTCCTCTTGGGCTGTGGGATTCTGAGCACCAGCCCTGGGGATGAGAGATGAAGCAGTCTTTCATCACCTTGGCTAGAGATGCGGATGAAATTGTATCCTGTGATCACTTAAGCAAAGCCAGCTGGAGATAGCTGCTCAGGAGACAAAAACAAGTTCTCGGTCCAGAGAATACATGTGCTGGACACTGGGTTTCAGCTGTGCCCGGCTTCGAGTTTAGGAAGGACGAGAATAAAACACATCACTAGCCACCAAGAATCTCTGTGTACATATGCCTTCCTCTAGCATAGGGTCTCTTCGGATAAAAGTTCTGATCCTGTGGGTGGAATCAGAACCAAAGCTCAGAATCAATATGAATTGGGCATGGCAGTGCACACCAGTGCAGGCTTGGATGGAGCTGGTCTGATCCTAAAAGTAGTATGGACGTGGGTGCACGGGTTTAAGTGGAAGAACCTGAATCCATGGTGGAATACCTTCCTGTCCTCAGGCAGAAAACACTGGGTGCCTACTGGATGCTTGGTATAGACTACAGCGTTAAACATGAAGCTCCCGGGCCCCCATTCATACTCCTTATTTTCCAAAAGGGGAGTGAGAAGCCAGGGGTGGTGGCATGTGCTTGCCAACCCAGCTCTCGGGGGGGACGGTGAATTTGAGGTCAGTTGAGGCTACCTAGTGAGTCCCTGTCTCACAAGAATAAAGAAGACGGGGAAGAAAAGGAGACAGTGAGTAAAGAAATAGATGAGCAAGCATGGTGGTTACTGTGAAGGAGATGCGGCAGAGACTAGCAACTAGGGCGTGGAGATGGGAGGGGACAGGGGACTTTGCGTTGAGGCTCTTTGACTGGGGACCAATCTGGACAAGAGTCAGAGTAGACAAAGGCAAAGATAAAAGGAAGTGGCCATGAAAACTGAGAAGTCCCAGATCCCCTCGCTGAGAGACGTGCTCATAGCAGTCTCTCTAAATGATGCCCAAACCTTTCAAGAAATGATCTGCCAGTTGCTTTATGTCTTTGGCAACCTTCTAGACAGAAATCACCAATATCTAGAATGCTAGTCTGGGCTCTGCTATGCTCACCATGTGACCTGTGGAAGTCATTCAGTCTTCCTGGGTTACTTCTCTGAAAAGGAGCAGGCAAAACTTTGTAACTCTTTCAGAATGTTGAAAGCCAATGATTCTGTATCTAATATGTCAAGACAAAACCTCTTGAGTTGACATCAGGAACACCTGGATTCTCTGACTTGGGCAGGAGCTTATACTATCAGCTTTGGCCCTAGGATCACGGCAAAGACTGTGAGCTGGGTTGAGTTCTCAGCCTTGCTCTCTTGCGTGGGCTGTTCAGAGCTCAGGGGACATGCCATGGCCTGCCCCCACATGTGTCTTACATTAGTGTTATTTTCTTAATGTCAATAATCCTAAAGCTTATTGAGTTATTCAGTTCAGTCTCTGTGTTGCTCACACAGAGGTGCCGCCTCTGGCCATCACACTCATTGACATTTGCCTTTCTGCCTAGGTGTGACTGCGTCATCAAAACCTGAGTGGCTCAGTCATGGTGCTGCTTTGAAACAACCCGAGACATGGGCTTGAAGCTTGGCTGTGATACAGAAAGAAAGTAAGGCCTGGAGGAATCATGTGTCTCGTCCACATGGGACTCTCACAGAGTGACAGAAGATACAGGTCACTGCCTGATAGAGGTGGACCAAGATGGAAGACAAAAACAGGATCAGCCCCCTGTTCTTAAGGTCTGCATATCCACAATGGACATATGGCCATGTCCTTCATCTTAGTCTCACAATACTCTTGGCATGCTCTGCTAGAGGGGCCCACAAGATAGCCTGGGGTGGGAACCACAACCTTCCACACGGTTGAGAAAATTCAAGATCAACACCATTTTCTCCATCTAGTCCATCATAATGGAAGGTGACAAGGGGGGACCATTTGAAAGCCTTTTCCCTATGTGCTTGCCTCAGTTTCTCCAAATATCACTCTTAAGTGTTTTCAGGTTCTAATATCCACTGGCTTCCTCTGCATGTACCTACTACTTCAAGATCTGCAAGCTTCCACCCCTGGGAAATGCTGAGTTTAGTAGTAAGTTAGAATCAGCAGGTCGCTCTCAGTTTGACTAGTCTGTGCAGAAAATACTCTACATGTCAATTGTCAGGCAACTCCCAAGGCCAATGGAGTGACCCAAGTCAATGTTTCTCATTCTCGCTTTAAGTTTTGACATCTTTATGTTTTAAATAGACACCATATTTATCTAACTTGACAACTCAGTAGAAAGTATTTGTGAAAATACTCTTATAATACCTTGCCAAATGTCACACCACCCAAACATATCAGCACAAATATGTGGTCATGTTTCTCCCCTTCATTACATGCTTTGGTCCCATAAGGTCATGAGTTGAGGGCTTGATCTCCATCTGTGGCACTGTTGGGAGGTGAGAAACCCTTAGGAGCAAGGCAGGGTGACTGAAGATGGGTCCTTGAAGGGGACCCAGGCCTTTGTGAAGAGAACAGTGTGGGGCACACACGCTTTCCTCCATGATGCCTGCCTCACACTGACCCACTGCAATAGACAAAGCTACCAGACACCTGAAGAAACCTTTCTCCCATGAGGTTGATGTAGCTTGGGCTTCCTGTTTTGGGAATGGAGATCTGACTGACCGTAGACAAAGGTGGCAGCGTATACACCCTGCCATCATCTCCCAGACATGTTAGGAAAACCTGTGGTGTGATATTCTATCTGCCAGGCTGTGTGGTTATTTCTAGGATCCAATGAAATGGGGGAGGGATTGAAAGAGTGTTTCAGGACACTGCACATGTTTGGGAGGAAAAAATAGGGAGTGAGTTCTGGTAGATTTTATTGTCAATTTGATATAAATTAGAGTTACACGGGAACAGGAAGCCTCAGTGGAAGAACCACCATGATCAGACTGGTCAGTGGTCTTGTCAGTGGGAGATTTTCTTGACTATGCTTTAGTAGAAAGTGAGGGTCAACTCCTAATATTATATCCACGAAAGCTTTCCCTCATGTGCCCTCAAAGTCACAAACTGTGGGGAGAGGTGACTAGTGACTGCCTTGTCCCCAAATGCAATAGTATGTCTAATAAGGGATTAATAGAGGGGAAACCAGGATCTATAAAGCCAGGAGCTATTAAAAGAAATGTAAATTTCTATCAAGGACATGGACCTGCCAGTGACCCCAAGGCTCCTCTCCTTGTCACTGACCTTCCCTCCATGCAGTCCTTGTTTGAGAAGGCATTCTGCCACCACTGGGTGTGTGTACCCAGCTGAGCCTCAGCAGCCAACCACTGGTCACAAGCAAAGAGAAGCTCTGCTCATCACGTGTGACCCAAACTCAAGGCCAAGAGTTCCCATGCTCTGGCAGTGACAAGTGCTAAGTTCCACAAACGGCCTCTTCATGGGGACAGAGACTGCTTTGTAAGTCTCTCTCTCCCCAGTGGGGTGGAGGCCCTCTCCGCCTACCTGTTGGTTTTCTCTCAAATGTCACCATCACTTTGTGAGATGGTATAAGACGGCACTGCTGTGTGCTGTCCAACTGGCAGTTGGGAATTACACACTGGGACGTAGGGAATATTTTCAACTTCACATCTCATTTCTACTAGTTAGAGCATTTTCTAAGACATGTGCTATTAGCAACCCTGTATAATCTCATCAGCAGATGTGCTTGGCAGATGTGGTTTTCCTAACACTAAGCAGAAATTGACATGTCGAGGGGCAAATCCAGATTCTGCGATCCAGACAGTGGTATTGACAGACAGAGCCAGGAGCAATTGCTATTGATTAGACCGTGCTAGTAATTATATTTACTGAGCTGTTTGATTGGGCAGAGCAGAGGTGAGGCATTCTTCGGTGCTGAGAGAAAGCACCGCAGCAATGCTGTCAGTGAGAACCCTGGAGCCAGGGCGTTTCCTGGTCTTTGCTCACTGTGCCTGCCATAATTGTTCAGCATGCAGCAGAGCCTGGTTGAACACTTCAAGAAACCGCTGTGCTCCTAGGCAGCATCCTGATATATTCTGTAGAGGCCAATTGCATGCTTGCCTCCACCTTCCTCTCTGTCGCTATGGCTACAATTATCATCCTCACCGTTGTCACCACTGCAGCTATGTATGACCGTTGCTACCACCACCATCACTTCCACTGTCATTACCACCATTAATTACTACCACACCTCCAGCATCAGCATGGCTGCCATTACCACCACAACTCTACCGCTACTGCCATTGCTTCCACCACTGCTGGTACCAAATACCACTATCGCCATCATCACCATTACCACCACCACCATTAATGTCACCATTATGTTGACAGAAGTTTCTGTCCCATTTGGTCCAGCAGCCATTCAGTACCAAAGAAACACAGAGAGGCTGGCTTATAACGATTATAAACTGTTCGGCATATTAGCTCAGGCTTATTATTAACTAGCTCTTACAACTTAAATTAACCCATAATTCTTGTCCATGTTAGCTACATGACTTGGTACCTTTTATCAGTGAGGCATTCTCATCTTGCTTCCTCTGCATCTGGCGGGTGACTGCAGACTGAGCTTTTTCTCTTCCCATAATTCTCCTCGTCTGGTCACCCCACCTATACTTCCTGCCTGGCTACTGGCCAATCAACATTTTACGAAACCAATACAAGTGGCAAGTCTTTACAGGGCACAAGAGAATTATCCCACAGCACTACTACAGTCATACTACAACCATAAATACCATTGCCATTACTGCCATTACTACCATGACTGTTACCATAATGACTGCCATCATCACTACCACCATTACTGCCTTCCTCCCTTCTCTTATCCTCATGCCTTCTCCTTCTCTCTTCTTCCTGAAGATTTTTTTAGTTCCATGACTGAATGACCTTTAAGAAACTTTGTTCATTAAAAAAAAATACCATGATTTTAGCTGAGTAGTGAAGCCCAGAAGGCCATGCACTCTTCCATGTCCTTATCGCAGGGCTCAACACCAGATTAGGGGTTCAATATCATGTCCTTATTGAATATTTGTACCTAAACACACACACACATACACACACACACACACACACACACACACACACACACACACACACCAGTCTGCAGGGTAAATGGTCATTTCGACACAGGGTGACCATAGGTAACTTTCCTCTGTTGGGTCATTTGAACAATTTCTGGTCCTAAAGCATAAAGGCTGTAGTTCCTTTGACTCCCCCTCCCCCTGTCAAAGCAGCTAGATTGGGGCCAGTTCTAAGGAAGCCCAGGGGAAGGAAATACCCAGGTCTTGGTCTTTTCTGAGGGCAGCATAGGGAAGTACAGGATGCCTGTCCTTCCATTGTCTGAGGGGGTTATTCTAAAACCCTTGTGGACTCTCAGGGTCCCTTGTCTTCCCACTTCTGAACTATGTTTCTTGTGATCCCCAGCACTTCCAACAGTGAGAACATGGATCAGAACCTAAGACAGAGCAGAGAACACGTCCCTGCAGCTCCCCTCCCCAATCCCCCAAATGGTCCCTGTCATCATGGTTGCATCAGCTCCTTCCCCAGCCACCCCTGAAACCTGCAGTAAAGCTAATTGCTCTTCCAGCAGACTCTCAGTGCCAGTGCCAGGTGCTGGGCTGTGGGAACGTGGGCTGCTGTTCAGCAGCCCCACCTTCTGTTAGGCAAATCTGTTTTGTGTAAGCAAGATTGAATCAGCTTGGCTTATTCAATATTTGGTTTTCACCTCACCCACATTAAAGATTGCAGTAGCCACTGGAGGATGCAGTTTTACTCCACCCGCCTACCCACCCATCCATCCATCCATCCATTTATTTATTCCACAAACGTAACCGGTACTTCCTAAGCTAGATGCTGGGCTCTGTCCTAGGGATACAAAGATGGGCAACGAGACCTGGAAGGGAAGAGAGATCCTTGAACAGCTTGTCTGATCATGACCATCCTCCTGCAGGTGGAGGGTGATCTATAAAGGGGCTGTGCAAGTGTTCATGGTAAGGAGTGTGCTCCTGTGCAGGGCAGCCCTGCCCACATCCTGTCCTTTTGCAGACTGGAACAAAGTTCCCTTTCTCAACACACCATTTACACTGTCAAAACTCATTACAGCCATCCCTTGCCATCTGTGAAAGATGGTCCCTGAATCTGCCATGGCTCACACTCTGAGGGTGCCTGAGTCCCTTCAGGAACTCGGCACAGTGTCTGCACGTAACCGCCTCTTCCTTTGCGCTCGACCCCAGCCCTAGGTTGTCGGTTACCTCTAATGCAGCACCTATGCAGCGGAGAGGGTGGTTGTCTCTCACTGCTTAGGGAATGACAGTAAGAAAAGCTCCGTCCCTGTTCAGGTCACCACACAGTTCACAAATGAGATCCGCGATACAGGTACACATGGTGCTTGATGGGGGTTGGGAGGGAAGCAGTGTGTGGATGGCTGGCATTCGTGCAGTGTGCCAGCACTGGGCAATGTCAAGATTCACGCTATAGAACTTTATAAAAAGGTTTTTTCTTTCTTTCTTTCTTTCTTTCTTTCTTTCTTTCTTTCTTTCTTTCTTCCTTCCTTCCTTCCTTCCTTCCTTCCTTCCTCCCTCTCTCCCTCCCTCCCTCCCTCCCTCCTTCCTTCCTTCCTTCCTTCCTTCCTTTCTTCCTTCCTTTTTTTCCTTCCTTCTTCCTTTTTTTCCTGGTTGCAGAGCATGTGGAACTGCAACCCCCAGTTCAAGTTGCCACTTTCTAGATAACTGTCCTAACAGATAAAGACATCCCTAAGAGCAGTGATGTGCATGGCGGCGTTCGTCAAGTGCAGAGCTGTGCAGCATGCAACCTTCACAGCTGTACATACATCCGGCAGTTCCATCTAGGTGGACCCAGCAGCCAGAGTTGGAGGTGCGAAGCTGCCCTGGCCTGACTGAAAGCTCCATCCAGAATGGCTCCATCTGGCCTTTTCCTCTCTCTCTCTGTGATCCCACGTGAAATCACTTATGAAGATAATCCTACCCATACTCCTGTCCCCAGACCTAGGCCGATTGATATGGAAGTTAACTGTAGATGTGTTACAGTCCTTAATTTTGTAGTTCAGGTGGAATGAGCCCACAGGTGACATTCAAGGCTCGAGAAAGACTGAGGGGAAGATGTTAGCAAAGGGTGACCGAGATGGGGTAGGTGACAGAGTAATGTGCAGGAGGAGAATCACAGCTCATGTGGTCCTAGGACAAGAGCAAAGACAGCTACTTCTTGACTTGCCTCCAATAATCTGTACGTCACCCGGGCATTGATTAACCCCTACCTATACTTCGGAAGTCTCTGTGGGGTCCCTGGAAGGGCCTGGGTGGGAGGGTAGCTGTCAGTAAGGACCAAAGTTTGAGCTGGGGTCGTGATCAATTAGCTTCCTTTCATTACCCAAGCAGCTGGTATAATAAACTGTTAAAGGAAAAAGTGTTATCATGCCCACGGTTCCGAGGTTCCAGTCCCTGGCTGAGGGAGCTCATGGTTTTGGAGTCCTGGTGAGGCAGCATATCACGGTAGGAACGTACACTGAGACAAACTGCCCTCCTCGCTGGCCGGGAAGCAATAAACAAAAGAATGAAAGCAACTAACCAAATAATCAGAAAAACAACAACAACAGCGAAGAGGAAGATGCCAGGGTCCCACAGTTCCTCCTGGAGCGTATCTCTAGTGACTAGAAGACTTTACAGGAGGGCACACCTTCTACAGAACCCACCACCTCATAGCAGCGCCCCCCCAGAGGACAAAACCTTTAGCACACGGACCTATGGGCCATCCTCAGGCCATCGAAGGAGAATGTGGAGTGAACTAAGCAGCCTCTTCTTTTCCACACAGCAGATCCAGGCAGGCTGGGGAGGGTAGAGGCCCCCTGGCCAGGCTCTGCAAACACATCCCCTTGGCATCGCCTGATGGGAAAAGGAAGCAGATACATATCTGCTGCTGAGCAGCTTTGTGTCGGCACATGATGGATGGCTCCGAAGGAGGAGCTAGAAAACAAATTATTGTGTCTCTTCCCCACCGACAGGTCTTTAGCGGGGCCGACCCGGGAGAGGAGATGCAGCCGATTAGAGGGTGCCTCACAATAGGCACTCGGCACAGGAAAAGTGTCCCGAGTTTATCTATTGTTAAGTGATATAATTTATCGTCGCTGAGGGTTAACGAGCAATTCCAGTTCTTTCCTTACTTCAGGAACAGAGATCTGTAAGATAATGCCCAAATTTAGACACCGAAGAACTGGCTGCAGAAATGTCCCCAAAGGCGGGTGGCCGGTGCGCGCTGGAAGCCAAGTCATTCACGGAGCTAATTTGAGGCTCTCCTCAGAAACTATATTTGCTTTCTGAGCGCATGGTGAGTTTTCATCTGGGCTCTGACCAGCTGACAGCTATGCAAGTTTGTAGATACCAGTAATTGCGGATAGATAACCTTGATGGTTGACCTCGTCAGAGCCAGGCCTGGCGGCTTTCCATTGTTTCTGGCTTTGCCAGTTGCTACTCAACTGCTGCGGGATGAATTTATATATTAAGAACTGGCTGCAGTGGGAATTGCTTATCGTTCCCCGTTCCATCCTGTAAGCTTCTATTTACTTGACGCCGTGAGCTGGGAATAAAAGCCGTGATCCGACTGCTCACTCTGAGTAGCAGAGGGCAGAGCGTTGAAAAGCTATCCGAATTTCTAAAAACAAAGGGAAGAGGAGAGCATGTGTTTGTCTTCTCCAAACCGCAGAGAGACCTTCGTCTCACCCAGCCGCCGTGGCTGGCTGAACGGGTTCCCAGCCATCTTTTAGCGTTCGGTTGAGCTTGAAAGCAGAGTTTGAAATTCCACCCATCGCTATCACCAGCGTGAAGCCCTTGTGTTTTAAGGGAAATGCTGCAAGCAGCTTGGACTTTATGTTTAATTCAGAGAGATACTTTAAAAAGTCTCGGAGAGGGAAAGGTGACGGTGATCCTGTGGTGAGAGGACCGTGGGTGACAGGGTCACAGAAAGACTGGAGAGCAAGTTGGCACCAGGCACGTGGGCTCCTCCATGGAATGCTAATGCCCAGACCATCTCTTTGGAGTACTGTGTGACCATCTCTACCTTATTCGTTTTGCTTTTCTGGATGGTTAAAATATCAGCCGTGGACATGGCTGGCGCTGCAATTAGGAAAACAAGAGGAAGCTGCCGAGAACAACTTTTTCTAGATGTACCGTTGGAAAGAGAAGCTGCTCTGTGTTTCCTGGGGTTCTCCTTCCATGGCCTTTGCACTTGGACGCAGGTTCAGAAGGGCGAGGCAGGTCCCCGTCTCTGTCAGAGGGCAGCATCAGGGACAGGTGAAGAGGAGCAGAAGGCAGGCCCAGCGCATCTGGGCAGCGGTGGCACTGATGATACAGGGTGCACTCACGGGGTCTGGGTTGCAGCAGCAGTGGGAGTGGCATTGTGGAGGCCAGGCTGCAGAGCCACTGTGTGTCACTGCTCAACTGAGAGTTTCAGCCTTTGATGCTTTCAACATCAGAGCCTCAGAACTCTTCTTCATCCTAGGAAGGGAGGTTCGGGTTAGGCAGACAGGGCAAATAGCTCAAGGGAGATTTCCCTTTCCCTTTGTCGGGTCCCCTGCTTTCATCTGCTGGTAATACACAGTCCAACTACCGCACACAGAGAAAAAGCAGGCTTGCTGGACCCGGGCGAGTACGGCCAGTTTAGGGCCTGAGCTGGAAGCAGGTACCCACTTGGGTGCTGGAGAGCTTATGGGGAACCCAGGCACACAGAGAGAGGGAGAGGCTGTGGAGATGTCTCATAATTACTGGGAAACTGGCCTAAGAAGTTTTCAGCCCTGGCTAGTCCAACTGGTCTGGCCTCCCTTTCAACAAAGACAGCCCCTTCTGTGTCTCCGCCTGTAGGCATGTCTTCTTTATAAGCAAAGGAATGGGAACAAAGGTCATGCCAGGCATCCACAGCCAGCTCATTTGTGGCCCAACCGTGCACTGCATTAGCAAGAGGACCTAGGCTCAAATCCAAACGATGCTCTTATTAGCTCTTTAACCCCGAACAAGGTGCTCCAGTGTTGCCTTGATTAGTCTCATCTGCAGAATGGGTATAGGATTAGTGTCTGCCTGTGGTATGGGTGTGAATGGCAAGACGTGAAGGCTCCATGGAGTTGCTGTGCACACAATACCCGCGACCTTCTTGGTGTTAGGAAAGGCTGCACCAGAGCCAGGCAGAATGGCACAGCCCATGATCCCAGAGAGGACTGGACGACGTTCCAGACCAGTTGAAAGTATATAATCTAGTCAGACAGATCCTGTTAGAAAGAAGGAAGCGGCAGGGGAGGGGGAGAGAGAAAGAGCGAGCGCCACAAGCATTAGCTACCACTGAAAATATCCACTTAGCCATTTAATTTTCATTTGAGCACAGGCCAAGAAGCCTTAATATTTTAAAAGCAGCTTCATGGAGTGGAAATAATGTTTATGAAGCAAAACTAAGATGGCCAGGAAGTTGACTACAAGTCAGCTAACCTCTCTGCCCACCCCCAAGTGAGAGGTGAGCACGCTCCAATCAGTTGCTCCTTTTATTGTAATAAACTACTCCGGGACTCAGTTCTTAGGAGATTAAATTAACTATGTACGGCAGAGCTCGGGAGGCAGGGGAGAAGCGGGCATGGGTCAGAGCTAGAGGAATCAGAGTCCACCTATGCAGCGGGAGAATCAAGTCAGGGAGGGCACAGGGCTCTTTGGTCCAGGGGAAAGGGGTGTTTGGACAAAAAAAGGTCAGCAATGAAGAGGAAGCTTCTAGACTGGAGGTCCAGCAGGCCGCTATTGGCTGTCTCAGGGTCTGCTAAGCACAGGTGTGGTCATGAGAAGCTGCAGAGAGGAACCCAGCCTTGAGCTTGGAGTGACGGGCTGAAGGGCATCTATGAAGTTAGAGGCTCTGGTGCTCCCAAGGAGTGCATTCAACGCGACAGCAGGCGGCCTCAGGAGGCTGGCGGAGCAGCTGGGGAAGTGAAATCGCCACAGAGGACTGTTGTCCCCTCCTTTTGGAAGCCAGGCATAGTACCAGAGTGTCCAGGTGGGAAGCACCTGAAAGGCCTTCATCTTGTGGGGTGAACCTAAAAATCCCACGTCTGCACCAGAGATGGCTAGCTCATTCAGTCAACAGCTCCTCAAATACCAAGTACACCCTAGAAGCTATGTCAAGGGCTAGAAATATTTTTTTCTATGGATACAGAATTATCTGCCAGCTCATACACAAGGCTTTTAATGCCAAAAACCATGGAGAAAGCTACTCAAAACGCAGAGCTTGAGGTCCAGTGTGCTGAGCGTGGGCCAAGGCATTCACATTTTTAAGACAGCAGATCTTGAATTTTGCCTACGGAGGCTGTTAGGGGTCAGATAAGAAGTATCTCCCTGAAGGCGCATGTGTTGACAGCTTGGTCCCCGGTTGGCAGATCCAATCGTGTAGAGGTGATTGGATTGTGAAGGTTCCAGCCTATAATCAATGGATTAGTCCTAGATGGATTCTTAATCCAATGGTATTATGGGAAAATGGTGGGAACGTAGGAGACACCGCCTCGTTAGAAGAGGCAGGTCACTGGGGGCATCCTTGAGGGGCAAATATTGTTCCTGACTGCTTTTCTCTCTGCTTCCTGGCTGTGGTGGGGCAGGTGATACTGTTCCACTACACCCTGTCATGGGGTCCCCTGAATCCAAGATGCATTGCCAGAGGGCTGAATGACCACAGACTCGATGAGGCCTCTGAAATCATGAACCGTGATGAACGGCTCCTTCTAAACAGTTTCTCTCAAGTGTTTGCCACAGTGATGAAAACTGACTAAAACAGAGGCCGATGAGCCATGGGTGCTGTTGGCCCTTCTATCCAGTCATTGTTCATTGTGCTGGGGTGTGCATGCTGGGGACCGGCGAAGGCACATCCCTTAAGCCTTGAGTGTCTCCTGGCTCCTGGAAAGAGTTGGGTTCGACAGCTATTACAGCCCCTAGCATTTTAAATACTACAACCTTAAAAAAGGTTGTTTTTGAAAACAGAAATCCTAAACAAGAGCCAGAATCCCATCCCCTTCCATCTAGCCTGTTAGGCTGAGTTGTCATAACATTTATAGTCCATAAAAGAATTATGGGACACTAACCAAGCTCCAGACGCTTTCCTCAATGCCTACTTTAGTCTTTGGAACTGCCCCGGGAGGCTGGTATGATCTAGGAGTCCCTGTTTCACAGAGAAGGATGCTGCAATGTAGGCAGAGTGGTAGCGCCTTGCAGTGCGGGGCTGCCCTGCCTGATTTGAACCCAGGCAGCCTCACACGCAAGCTCTGCTCTCAGCCACTGTGCGAACTGCATAGTAGGGCAGAGAAGAGAGGTGCTGTGTGGACCGGGCCTTGGAAAAGGTGGAGCATCTTTATTTTCCTGAGGGACTGACGTGGGTGGGCCTGAGAGAGAAAGAGGAAGTGTATTAACTTCACCAATCGCCAGTTCATTTCATAAGCATAATGTATTTGGGATCCCAAAACTTAAGGAGTTTAGGAATATCAAATCAAGTAGGGCCTGGGCTCCCACGCACAGCGAGTTACTCTCACCATACGAGAGAGCAAGTGTGTGTCCTACAGCTGCGCGGGCTCTTATCCACACATCCGGGTATGGCCACAGAGGCGTTCTAACAATGCTGGGAAACCAGAAGCAGCCCAGGTGTCCACCGGTAAGGAGAAGTCGTGAAAATAAAGCAGGTTCAGATGACGAAAGCCTTGCTGAGCCTCCTCAGCTGGCTGTTTCAGACGCAGGACTCAAGGAACATAGTATATAGTAGGCCTAGCCTACTGCTTATATAGGCATCCCTGCGGTTGCCTGCCGTGGACCCCAACTCCCTGGTACTCATATTGAGATCTAGGGCAGTTGCTGCCACATGGTTACACCTTAGCTTCCTCGTCTTTGAAGTGGGCATGAGAGCAGTGCCTTGCTCTGGTCCTGGATCTCCTGGTATAAAGACTAAAGGCAGCACCTAGGGACTCTCACATGTGCTGGGTGTCATGGCAACAGAACCAGGACAGAGGACTGGATGAGTCAATGATGGTGGAGATGATGATGGAGATGATGATGATGGAGATGATGATGATGATGATGATGGAGATGATGATGGAGATGATGATGATGGAGAGATGATGGAGATGATGATGATGGACATGATGATGATGGAGATGATGATGGAG
>NW_004949152.1:1239758-1241844 GCF_000317375.1 Microtus ochrogaster | reverse complement strand
ATGATGATGATGGAGATGATGATGGAGATGATGATGATGGAGAGATGATGGAGATGATGATGATGGACATGATGATGATGGAGATGATGATGGAGATGATGATGATGGAGATGATGATGAAGATGATGTTGATGGAGGTGATGATGGTGACCAACAGTCTAATGATTTCAGACAGCACTGGAAAAAGTTACAAGCACTCCACAACAGAGAGTGAAATGCTTCTGAACCTAATTTCACCTCGTACCCACAGATTGGAGCAGTTTACGGGGCCACAGGCAATAGAAAATGACATAGCATGGAAGGGAGGGAGGAAAGGGGACCATAGGCAGTGAGTCCTCCCACAGAAAACAGACTTTAAGGTTTACTGGGAGGCATTGGTGTTTATTGTGTCTACTGAGGGGGATCACAGTCATTCATGAGGCCAGAGTGAAACTACCAAAGCTAAAGCCCTAGGGGAGTGTCACCACTGGTCAAATATTAGCCACTCAGTCGCCAGAAGCCTGGCTACTGCATTAGACGCCTTGCCTACTGCTCCTTGGGGGTACAGGGAGCAGCCAAAGGCCTCAATGCTCAGTCCTCAGCAACATCATGTTCACCTCTCAGGAGCTCAGCATCTGGGAGACTGCAGAGCTACCGCAAGTCACCTCGTGCATGTGAGTGACAGGTTCTCTGCCCTAGTAAAGTTAGGTGGCAAGTCCTGCCCCCGGGAGGCCTCTGGCTGCTTCAAAGCAGTGTTCATTTCAGTAAAAAGGTGTGGGGACCTGCACCCGACAACTTCCCAATAATAACCCCAGGGCCGTCCCTGTGCTTTGTTTACCAACACGGCTAAACTGCAAACCGCCACAGCTCGATAGTGCAATCTTAGCCACTTAGCAGGCTGATTAACTCATGGGCGCAAAATGGTAAACAGATATTAGAGCCAGCCTATAAGTGAGTCATTTGAATGGAGTGGAATATCGTGGCAGGTTCTTAGACCGGAAGGCGGAAAGTTCACACCTTCCTGACACCGCTATAAAACACTGCAACATTACAACTTTTCAACCATATCTAAAAGGCCAATTTAGGTTTATTCCTATCCGCGTTTATGGCCACGGTTCAGCGAGTGTAAACTGGTAATAGCTGCCGTCCAGCTCTGGGCGGATGCCAGCACAGATGTGTTCAGTCAAATGACTAATTGAAAACCTTCGACAAAATCAGCAGCCTGGCCATTTTGCCTGCATAATAAAACAGCCGCAGATCAAGGCAGAGCCCAGAAAACCCACCCATCTCATCATCAGCGCCATTAACAATCATGAGTAAAGATGAAAACAACGCATGGTTTATTCTGCAAATGAAGGCCTATAACTAGATGCGTTCCCAGGGGCCCATTACCCATTTTAATAATACATCAAGGAGCTTGAGCAAACAGTTTGTATGCGCAGGCCAAACAGAGAGGGCTGTTTACAGTCACCGCATACAGAGACTACTCCCAGCACTCTGGCTTTAACAAATTTATAAAGGTGCATAACATGATAGCTATTAGCAAAATTAAAAGAGAACCATTATGGACTTAGGGGCCGCTCTGCTCTCCAGCCAAACAGAAGCATCATCGCTGACTTCCAATTCAGGAATATCTGCCTTCTGCCCCCCCCTCCTTTTCTTCCTTCAAGAGAGCAGTCAGACTCCGACTCAAATTATGTGCATGAATAATAAAATACCATCTAATTAAAAACTGTAGTTAAATATGCAAAAATTAATGATAATGAGATTGGCAATACCTCGGAGTACAGACACTTTGCGAATTACCCACGAGTGTTCCTTTGCTTGACCTAAACAAAGAATAACAGAAAGGCTTCCAGCATGCCTGGTCCTAGCCCTGTGGTGCCACACACAATTCTGACCCAGGCAGCAGGAACCAAACGCTGGAAGGGGACAGTGCTCCAGCCAGGGCATTCTCTCCCAGTGATGTGGGAGTGATTTCTTATTAATAAAGAAACTGCCTAGGCCCATTTCATAGGCCAGCCCTTAAGTAGGCGGAGAAAACAGAACAGGATGCTGGGAGAAAGAAGCTGAGTCAGTGAGTCGCCATGATTGTTCCACTGCAGAC
>NW_004949152.1:1202108-1236993 GCF_000317375.1 Microtus ochrogaster | reverse complement strand
AGGCTGAAACTAATGGGTCAGGCAGTGATTAAAAGAATACAGTTTCCGTGTAATTATTTCGGGGCATAAGCTAAGCTAGCCATGTGGGCGGCTGGGTGCCTGGGGACGCAGACCCGCCGCTCTTATTTCAACATCCCAGTTCTTGTAGAAGATCTGGAAGGGCTGGGTGGTTAAGGAGGTAGGGTGGATGGGAAGGATCCAGAAGGGGCTTGCTGTGACCACTAAGGTTCGAGGACACCCTGACCTGGAGAGGAAGAAACAGGAGGAACAACTCATTGAAGGGTATGTTCCTGAAAAGGAGGAGGAAGAGGAGGAGAAAGAGGAAGAAGAGGAGGAGAAAGAGGAAGAGAGGAGGAGGAGGAAGAGGATGAATAGGAGGGAAAGAAGGAGGAAGAGGAGGAAGATGAATAGGAGGGAAAGAAGGAGGAAGAGGAGGAGGAGGTGGAGGAAGAGAAGAAGTAGTAGTAAAGAGGATGCTCTCTCAGTGTTGCTCTGAGGTTCTCCTGGGAACCTTAGAGAATGAGTTACCACCTGAGTAAGCCTCTCCCTGGAGCACAGTTCCGCCCGCTGAGCATGGCTCCATGCTGGAGCACAGCCCCCACCAAACATGGCTCCACCCCAGGGAACACAGCCCCGTCTCTGAATATGGCCCAACCCCTAAGGATAACCCACTCCCACCTCCTAAGCACAGCCTTGTGCCTTGAGCATGACTCCACCCCTGAACAAAACAAGACTTCCTGAACATAGTTTCAGACCTGTCTCAAGCACTTTGGGGCCAGGAACCCTTACCTTATGGCCTCCAGGTCTTCGTTAAGGCTCCGAGCTAGAGTCTCACCTCTTGCAAGTCACCACCTGCCCCTCTCTTAGCAGACTTTTTGGGATGGGGAAAGTGGATGGCAAGGGAACAGCAGCGTGCTGTAGGAGAAAGATGCCGCCATCTTGGTCCAGAAAGAGTCATAGCCAATGGATTCCCACCTCTCACTGTTAAGACTGAGGCTGACACAGAACACAGCTTCCCTCTGATGTGACCTCCCTCAGTCAGGCAAACCAGAAGGAGAACTTCTGGAACTAACCACCTGCTCCTGCTAAGCTCGGGGGCTTGTCAGCCAGTGTGCACCTGACTTGAGATCTCCACAGCCCTGGGTGATGTCAGGACAGTGATGTCACTTCACTGTCACGGCCTCGTCTCTATTCCAAGGTCTGCGCGCTACCGCATGGTGAACTTCACTCACATTGCACTGTAGGAAAAGTCTGTTCTTTTCTCTTCCTATGCTGGCCAGTCTCACGGCCATTGGGCAGCTCTGAAGACAGAGGCAAACATGCTTTATAAATGACACATATCTTCAGGGTCTCAGTTTCAAGTTATTGTTCAAAGGGGGAGGGGCGGGTATTAGATTTGGAACTCTGAGCTCCCAGGAAGATGGAGGGGGAAGCCCAAGAAGACAGCCAAGAGGAGGCACGTGAGGTCAGCTGCAGCAGAACATTTTTTTCTGGCACTAGGATCTTGGGGGAATTGGTGGCAGGGAGATGCAGTAACGACGCAGCTGTCCAAGGTGACTGCTGGCAAGGGCTCTGCTACCGTGAAAAAGAGCAGTCACTGTGACATTTTGCTTTGTGTTAATATATACCAACACTGCAAAGCCAGGTTTCGCCTAACCTTAAAAAGTTTGGCAGAGGCGCTAATCTCTGTAGTAATGGAAGAGCAAGACTAATAGTGGCATGTTGGAGCCATCACTCAGGATATGTTTTTGGCACATGAGCCAGGCTTCGGGTGATGTGCAGTTCCTGTGTCTCATAATCACAGCCGTTTTCGCCTGCTTGAACGATCGAAACGGGAGGCTGTCTATTGCGGATCACTTGGAATTGTCTCGTGTTTATGTCAAACACCAGCAAAGCTTCATTGACTGCTACCTAACCGACTTCAGTGTTAGGCCTGACTCCTCACACGAGAGGGGCTAACTGAGGCCAGTCTCCCCATCCCAGCCTCCCCACCTCTGTCTCCCCACCCCAATCTCCCCACCCCAGTCTCTGCATTCTAGTTCAGCGTGTGGGACAGTAAGCAATTTACTCATTCTGGCTTGGTTTGCTGAGTCATCATTTTTTCAAGCAACCTTAAATGAGTGTGCACCCTGTCCCTATCTCCTGAGCATACGCTGCTGGAGTAGGGTCTACCTGACCCTTTCCCTGGCTAATAGTCTAAAGCCCTGGAGGCACCTGCAGTTACTCCTCCCTACCTCTCCACGGCCGACCCTCACGGATTTACCAAAAGAGGAGTTAGTTGCCTTCGTGGAGCCCAAGAGAGACCTGTAGTCACCCACGCTGACTCGCCTTGGAAACTGTTCTTGCCTAGTGGGTCCCCTTCCACTGCCTGGCAGCATCTCACAGGAGGTGACCTCATTGTTTGACTTGTACGTGAGAAAGGGCTTGTGTTTATTTATATGAAGGAAATGAAGTACTCGCGGCCCCTGGGGAAGTGTCTCCTGGGTAGTCAAGTATTTGTCAGCCCGATTCTTGGAGGGGAGGGAGAGAATTATTTAAGCCTGTGCTTTTAAAAATAATGTCTATTTCATTTCTGGAAGAGGCCTGTAACAGGCAAGGCAGAGGTCTTATTAAGCGCCATATTCATTACGTTTTCTCCTTGCTAGAGCAAAACACCTTACAAAAGCAACTTACGGAGGAAAGGGTTTATTTTGGCTCAGGGTGTAAGAAGGGATGTAGTTCATTGTGGTTGTTAAGGCATGGAAACAGGAGAGCCAGGTGGTTGCTCGGATCGCATCCCTAGTCAGGAAACAGAGAGGACTGTGGGACTCAGCTCACCCCTTATTCAGTGTGGACCCAGGCCAGGAGATGGTGCCACCCACCGTCAGGGTGCTCTTCCCTCCTCAATTAATCCTCTCTGGAATCTCCCTCAGAGACACAACTAGAGTGGCAACCCTGCCCCGTCACTCTGCTATTGAAGAGGAACCGTGCCAAGGGCCATTCACTGAGTTGAGACATTTGTGCATGTTGCTGTGACATACCAACTCACGTGATGACCTGAATAACAGACACCTTCAGGCAGGAAGCCTTTGCTTTGGCATATGGCTTTAGAGGGGCCCATCCAAGCTGGCTTGGCCCTGTGTACTTGAGGAGGGCATCTTGGAGATGGGCATGTGTGTGGAGAAGCTTCTTCACCTAATGGCAGAGAGGAAGCTGATCTGCTTCCTCTAGCTAGACCCCACCTCCCAAAACAGCAATGCTAGTTCAACACGAGAACCTGTAGTGGACAGTTTATGCTCAAACCATCCCTGAGGGCCAACAGATGGGTTGCAAAGTGGCGGGGGGGGAGGAATTTTCAATCTCAGACCCTGAGATTATGTACTGAGAAGTTGCTGTGTGTCTGCACCGAGTTCAGTTTCCATGGCTGGGGTAGGGGGCTGAAGACACCACGCTCAGATCCTGAAGTGGTTCCTTCTAGAAGACACAGGACAAATGCTTTCCATGGTCAGCAGGAATGAGCGAGGAGGTCAGGTGAAGATGCAGCCAGTTTGAGCTTCTGCAGCCCAACCAAATGGGTTGATGTTCTATGTGCCCCATGATGCTTCCCCAGCTGGGGATGCTGACTGCCACAGTAAGGGCCTCTAACTTCATAAAAAGAGCAGGAAGTTTCAAATCTACTTGAACACCCTCTGCTCTTCAACGCTAATACGATTTTCACTCTCAGAACGTGAACACACAGATCAGCTGTTTCCTCTGGGATCCTTTGGTGCTTTGACACCAGAAGAACTCAACTGAATGACATTCTCCTTCTGTCTTTGAAGAAATTAATTACATTTATGGCAAGCAAAGACACCATTTGGGCCTTTAAACCCTTCTGATTCTCAGTTTTCAAGGTGAAAGAGTTTCTGTGTAACCGGCCAGCACCTGCCGTGCTGACACAGCCCTGTGAGAGAGACTGAGGGCTGGCGTGGGGGTTGTCCCACGTTCAGCTCAGCTTCTGTCTTCTCTTTGGAAAGACTTTTCTGCTCACAGAGAGGAAGAGTGAGAGGAGATGCTCCAAGAGTGGAGGACGTGCAAAAAGCTGTGTGTTGAAAGAGTCATAGCTTTTGTCAGCGCGTGGGTTTTTATTGAGCAGCTAGTATGTGCCACAGCTTAAGTGAGAACATTTGGCGTAAGTGGTTCATGGTCCTTGCTTTCATGAATCATTTATTCTAGCAGAAGTGAAGGAAGGCTCCAAAGTCAACAATCCAACGGAGTTGTTTGACTGTCAACAAGAATGATGGAAGGATACAGCTAGGAATAGCATGGGGGAAGAGGCTGGGGATGCCTCTCAGAATGGAGGCAGGAAAGCATCTGTGCACAGGACTGTTAGTGGTGAAACCGCACAGGTCTAAGTGCCTAACGATAGTATATTAAATGCATTCCCCAGTCTCTTCTAGAGACAGAGACTCCTGCAATTCATACTCCCAAGACATTAAATGCATTCTCCTACTGTACTTGAGCTAGAGGCTTTTAGCTGCTGCCTATCAGAATGGACTATTTCTAGAGAAGGAAAGAACATGTTAGCCAGTAAGGGTGAGGTGTTGGAATAGAAACAGATGGATCCAGGAAGGAGGGCAATTTCTGCACCCAGTCCTAGAATGAACAACCAGACCTGAAACCTTCAACTCAAAAGAGGAATAGAGTTGGAAATTCCTCTCTGAAGGAACTAGAACCAGAAGAAAAAAAAGATACAGGAACACAGCACCAATACAATTTACTACCTAATCATTCACTGCTCAACATGCTGTATCAGGCAAGTGGGACATTTAGTCAGTTAATATTCTGTTATTGGTGTGTGTGTGTGTGTGTGTGTGTGTGTGTGTGTGTGTGTGTGTGTGTGTGTAAGAGCCTTGTACATGCTGGGCAGGCACTTTGTTACAGAGCATATCCTAGCCCTATTTCTAAGTTTCTTTTTCAACACTCTCACTAAGTTGCCTAAACTGGTCTTTGCTCTGCAGCTCAGACAGGCCTTGGACTTATAATCTTCCTACCTTACCTCCTACATAGCCAAAGTTATAGGCCTGTGCCATCAGCCCAGCTGTATTCTTAAATAAATCGGCTCCAGAGGATTCACAGATATGGAAAGAAAACTCCTGAAAGGAAAGACAAGGACCATTTTCAATGCCTGTCATTGTTGCTGTGGCAAAAATCCCCAACAAGAGACTTACAGGAGGAGAAATTGATTTGGGCTCATGTTTTCAGTCCATCATGATGGAGAAGCCTCGGGGACTTGAACTGACTAAGGTGGTGAGGGAAAGAAGAAAAGATAAACATACATACTGAGAAAAGGTGGGGTCAGGTGAGCTGGCCTTGCTGATGGAGAAGTTACAGTACCCCAGAGGCTCTGCATGTTTATTATATACAGCTGAAGATGCAGGCAAGGTTCGTACAGAGTTGACTCAAGGAGCCAGGGTTTATGGAAAATGGCTAAACCAAGGGGACAGGATTAGCTAATCTTGGTAGGGGAACAGTTGTCAGGCTGCAAACCTTCAAGAGGAGAAAACTGCAGCGGACATTTCTGCACTGTCAACAATCACGCTTGGACCAGGAGGGAAGGCTTTACTCTTTCCCATGAGGATGAGGCATTGTGATCCTCAACATGGCTGTCCCCGTGTCAACGACACAGTCACTTAGGACTTGACTCGCCCCAGGCTTCCTCTATGCCCCTTAGGGAAGTCCTCATCATACAGACAAGCCTAGTCATAAGGAATTCTAGAAAATCACAGGCTATCTTGGCTACACGGGAAGCACTTTACTGCCTGCATCCCTCTCGTTCTCTGTGTCTGCTTGTGCTTGTCCCCATCTGCTGCCATGTTCCTTGTCGTATGGTGACGAACTCTTTTCTCTTGGGAACTGTAACCCCCCACCCATCAACCCTTTCTTCTCTCAGTTGCCTTGGCCATGGCATCTTATCCCTTGGCATGATCCATGTCCTAAGCTCTTTCAGATCTACTTGCTTTCACAGGCTGAGTAATATTCCATCCCGTTCCCATAGCACATTTTGATGGGTCTTTGCAATGCTTCCTTGTGAATAAGACTCCTGTGAGTCAAGACTTACATTTGCCCTAAGAACTATACTTCCGGTTCCTTGAAGTACACACCCGGAAGCAGAATTAGTCAACCCTAGGCAATTGCTACTTTTTATGTTTTGAAGAATTCCCATGCTGTCGGCCATAGCAACCACAACGTATAACTTTCTGGCCAACAGTGAGTTGCTAACATTACATTTTAAGCTAGAAAGGCTCATGGAAACATTTGACTGAGAAAAGTACCATCCATCTTAAAACAAACAAACAAACAAACAAACAAACACCTCTCTCTGGAGCAGCAGCTTCTCCCTGGCTTCTCATGAGGCTCCCATGTGGATCTCTGTAAGTCCTAATGGACTGGGGATGGCTGTGTGGCAGTATGCACTCAGCATGTCCAAAGCCCTAGGCTTGATGGACGGTATTCCTGACCCCAAATCACAGCCTCCCCCAAAATGTGTAATTCCAGTACTTGAGAGATTGAGGCAAGAGGATGAAGGGTTTGAGGTCAGCCTATGCTCTATGTAATACGGCCTTAGTTCAATGTACAATTTTGAACAGCAAAACCAGAAAAGTCTTGTAGTTTATGTAGGGAGATCAGAGCCCAGGTACTTTTCTGTTTTCCCTAAAGCAGACAGGTTGCAAGTCTCTGCCCTTGAACCACCCGCTTGCCCTGTGGTCAGTTTTTAAAATAACTTGTCTTTTGGCTTCTGAAGCAGGAGTGCTGTTGTAGGGACCAAACTCCAGGAAGCAATCGACGTGTCCCCGTATCATGAGTGGTGTTTGCCGCAGGGGTGGTGACATGTGGCTTCCTGGTGTGATAGCGGGTGTGCGGGAGACAGACGCCATCTGGAGAAGGGGGGTGGGGGCCAGCATTGGCAAGCTGGTCACACCCTGTCCCTTCAGCACCGACTTTCTTTCAGGCATCTAGAGCCACTCAACCCCAGTTTCGCAAACCTCTCTTTAGGGGGGGAGACATTCCTTCTTGCCTACTCCCAAATCATAGAATAGACTCAGCCTGCAGGGTGGAGACATCGTCTCTGTCCTCTAGTAAAGCCCAAATTCTGAGTCTATTAAAATGAACTGCACGCCAGAGTCAGATGAGAGATTGTAGGAGTCCTTCTTAATTCCCCGCAGCTCCCTGGAGCTGTTATTTTGGCAGAAGTGCTTCAGGAGTAGGACTAAGTTTTCATCTCTTCTTAAGGGCAGCAGATACAGACAGGGACTCCCCATTGTTTGGATGAAAGAGATGAAGCCAGGCCACAGTGTGCACCGAAGCGATCAAGGGAAAGGAAGAAGATAGGGCGGATTGCGGATTGTTTTCCCCTCTCAGAGTGGACTTGTAGGCTTAATTGTAAAGTATAATTGCTTCAAGACATCCTAATTTGTTGTGTACAGTATAAATCAGCAGAAATCCATAGAATCATGTTTTTAATGAAGACCCCAAATAAAATGTTCTTTTATGTTACGGCAGATGTTTCTTAATTCACTAGCGCCATGCATTGGGGTATTAAGATTATTCCTTGGAATTTTATTATGAAGAACATACTTGCTTCATCAATTAAGTGGGCCATTAAAGACATAAACAAGCTTTTATGCCCTGCTTTTCAACAGCTGCTGGTGGTCTACCAAGTGGCAATGCAGCTTTCAGCAAATATTCTTCAGCTAGAAGAAGTAAACGCATTTACTAGGGCAACTCGAGGTCAATCCACAGCCTCTCAGAACCCAGCTTGGGGAAATTCTTCAACCAGGAAATGGACTGACAGGGGGATCTTGGGCAAGTTGCTTCCAGAATGTTCTTAAGGGAAAGTGTGTATGTATGTGTGTGTAAAATAAAAAGAAAATGTTTACAGATGAACAAAGGCAAGAGAAGAGTACATTGTGAAGAGGGAGGAGGCTCCACACTCTTGCAAATCCAATAACTTGAGCTTTGAAAGAGATCAGCTGAGTCTGCTTAATGCCATGAAGGACACGGAGGACAATGTAGGTCACAGGCCCCTTCGGTCACTGGAGTCCGTTTGAGCGAGAGTTGACCCTGCAGTGACAATACTTCCAAGGTGGACAGGAGAAGCTTTGCATCTTAGATCTGGGATGGGAGCCAGATACGATTTCCCTCCCCTCCACCTTGCACTTCCTACAGATAACAACCAGGCTGAGAAGGAGCAGGGAGAGAGCTGCCTAGGAAGTGCTGAGGCCTCTATTATCCTTGGCTGACCAGCTCCTGGCTTCCTGTGCCAGTGGTGACCCAGAGGGTGCTAAGCTTCACCTTGCTAATGTACACAACGACATCCTCCTAGAGCCAAATGTCAAAAGCAAGGGAGCTGGGTAGCAAAGCCTCGGAGAAATTTGCAGCAAGCCTGGGTCACTCTCACGTTGAGAGAAGCACATGAAAGGAAGATGGGATTGATTTTCAAGTCTGGCCAAACCCAAATCTATTCCAAGATCTGTCATCATTAGGAGGCAGGAGAAAGAGAGCTCACACAAGGCGCCAGGTAACAGGAAGCCATCTTCACTCTATGTGCCTCACCAGATCTGGACAGTAGCCGGATTCTGAAGGCTCCGGGGAGGGTACCTGGGCATATGCAATGGCAGTGAGGCGTGGGAGGAAGGCCTTCTGCCTGTTGTTCATTTTCTTTAAATAGGGTTTCGTCATAAATTTTCTTTCCCTTTTTTCTTGTGACTGATGAGGGTTTATTTTTCTTTTTGTGTTCTAGTTCATTTTGTAGTTGGATGTACCATTGTTCTGGGCTGGCAGAAAAAGGAGAGGGGAGGGGAGGCAGGAATCACATTGTGAGTGAACTTGGCCAAAAGAGTTAGGAGGTGACTTCCCCAAGAGAACACGGCAGTGCGTTCAGGCCATCAATCCTCCCCTGGACACAGCTGCGGCATTCCTGGGCCATGATGGGGTCCAGGATGTCCCCAGTGTGGCTTTTGATTTTCACGCTCACCTGATTGGAAAGTGAATCCCCATGGTACTTTTCTATCAGGCTAATTTCACTGCTTCTAGGACTTTCCAATATTTCCAATGACATCACTCTGGAAACTCCGTCCCATTGGGCAGTCTGCTTTTCTGTAGACAAAACAAACACAGAAGCCTTCTTTTCATAGCTTTAGATAGTATCTCTGAAACACACGCACATGCGCGCGTGCACACACACACACACACACACACACACACACGTTCTTTTAAACATGTCAGAAAGGAAACAGGCTGAACAGCCTGTCAACTTTATCGTCTTCTACATGATTCTGAATTAATATTAGCCTATTAAAAAGAGCCGCAATCAGAATAAACACACACACACACACACACACAGACACACACACACATTCAGTCTGATTTGCACAGCAGACACATTTCATGTAGTTTTGGACAAGTGCGCTTAAAATCATGTACAACAGGTATGTTATGCTCTCACGGCAAGCATGTTCAAACAAACACGGCATCCTTTTTTGTATTGCTTTCTTTCTGTCACAATAATAGAAACAGAACACCATATATCACTGTAAAACACATTTCTACATAAATGCTGATAAGCACAAATTATTTTTCATCGTTTACCTTTTAACTGTGATAATATATGGCAGGATTAGGGCTGCATCCATCATGTGTCTAACTAACCTTGCTGTAATGAATTTTTAAATGTAATGGTTTCTGTCGCAAAGGAAAATCATACATAATGTCTAGTGACACTCTGTGCTGGCCGGTGGGTGGGTTTTAAAATGTAAATGCAACTTCCTCTTTAATTAGATTTATAAGAGGCATCCCCTCCACTGGGCCCTCCTGCTCCTGATTGTTTAAAGCAAGAGTACTGGAAGCATGGATACGTGAGGCTTGGCCGAACGCTCCCTTCTTGACTCATTTACAATCACTTGCTTATGGGAAATCTGTGTGTGTGTGTGTGCGCGTGCGCGCGTGCGTGTGCGAGTTTCATAACAACCAAACATCCAACAGATACAAAAGCCTGTGACAGCGGTCTCTTCTAGGGAAGATGTCAGGAAAGGTTTCTGTCCCCTGGAATACTCTCTAGAACAGTGCTTGCGATGAGATGGGGGGGGCATGAGGGCATGGACTAAGGGGATCTGGGTCAAGGGCAAGTGCATCTCTCTCTCTCTCTCTCTCTCTCTCTCTCTCTCTTTGCTTGAAATAACAAACAAGCCAACTTACCAGAGAAGAATCATTAAAAATAATTTGCACAAGCTTTCAGTTGTGTGAGCTCCTTTTTGATACAGTATTTCCTCCCGTGCTTATCACTGCGGACATGTTCGCGCCATATGGAAGCGAGCCGGGCTGGGAGCTCCCACAATACCTGAGTGGTTAATTAAGAGCCGTTGCCCGGCCACAAGAAGCAGGCTGGAAATCCCTCTTCAGTCTCCGACAATGAGTAGCTTTTTTAGCAGCAGAAGTCGCCAGGGACAGCCAGAAGCGAGGGTAATTATTTGAGATAACATACAGCTGAAGACAGCGTGCATGAGTGCAGGGCGGGCGGGGGAGCTGGGGGGAGCCATGTGCAGTTGAAAGGAGGGCAACAGCAGAGAAAAGTCTATAATAAAAAGGTCAACATCTCCTATTTTTCTGTACAGTGTCGACAGTCTGTAATGCCTTTTTAGCATGAATGACAACGGATTCTGTCTTTTTTTTTTTTTTAAAGGGGGAATATCTTATTTTGTATTCAAACTTTGCAATTGTGAGTTCAGGCCTGCCAGCTCCATCTGAATGAGCTATTCTCGCTTTATCAGGGTTTGCTGAACTGACTTTGATTGCATTGTTGCAAAATACCAGTAATTTTTCCATTAACCCATACACACCCTGGGTGAGCAGAACAAAGAGGTATCTGAGGATGAAAGTCGTGAGTGCCAGGAGTTTCCTAACCGCCGCCGAGTAGAAATGCTCATGACATGTCATCCGGGGCTGCCTGGGACTCCTCAGGGATGCCTTTTGGGGTTTCCTTCGGGGTCCTTTGGGGTTTGGGTCTCAGTAGGCACCCTTTGCGGTTCCTGACCAGTTCTATTGGCTCGTCAGTGGGGAGCGGGATGAGTCCCTCCCTTTATCACTGCAATATCGCTGTATCCTCTCATGCCAGGGACCTCAGGCTTGATACATAACCCCACTAGCCCTTGAAGAAGTCAAGCCTAGGTCCACTAAGGAAGGATGCTGGCAGTTAGGAGGCTAAGGCAGCCCTTTTGGCAACAGGAAGCGAGTGAAGGGTATCCAGCGCTCCCCAAATGACACTTGCCACATTCAAGGTACCCCAGTGGTTTTCAGTGGGCTTCCTGCCACTGTTAAATTTCTGGTTTTGAGGCAGTTGTTTTACATAAATGGATCCACATTTGCCTATTGTTTTAATTGAGGGTAGACTAGGGTTCCCTTTAGCAGCAGAAAGTACATTTGGAAGCATAGACAGGGCTGAGAGATGGGATGTTTCCATCCAACATCACAACAGTCAAGTTGGCCTACATCAGGGGCTAGCTGCCTCCTCCTCCTCCTCTTTTTCCTCCTCCTCCCTAATTTGAAATGTCAAAAGCCCATCTCTGATTTGCAGATCTATGGGACTGGACAGAGCTAAGGTCTCCCATCTCACCTCTCCCCGAGCCTCCCCCCTGTTCCCCCCCCTCACACGCCTAACTTCAAGGTGAGTTTATGCAGAATCCACATCTCAGCTTTGTTTAGAAACGGCCCGATATGTTAATTACCTGCTTTACCTCCTCAGCATGGTACTGTCAAAACCACACACCAGTCTTTAGAAAATAAAAGCAGAGCTTGTGAGCCTGCGGTCCCCACTCTGCAGTATCCGGCCCCTGACAATGCCTGAGCTGTCAGATGAGAGGCGGCGGCGGCAGAATAAAGGTGGGCAGATGTGCGGTAATGAGACAGAAGTGCGCAGATGCTAATAGGTCTCCTCATCAGAACAGGCCCGCCTCGGTGAGATGGAGCCAGGTAGCAGCTGCGGACTGTCAGGAAGCCCGGGTACCACTTCCTCCCGATTCTCATTTAAGCTCCTCTCGAGCTGCTGCCTGTCAGTGAGCCTCTCCCTCTCAGGAGCTCCAACCCCTGGGTGATCAGTCACATTTCGACATAACTAGATGTCAAAAGAAGTTTAAGTCGGATGACGAACTGTGATGCCGTCACCGCCAGCCCCCGGCCTCTACCCTGCTCCTTAATGATCCGCCTGAAAACTCGGCCGCTTTTTTTCCTGTGTTTTGTTTTCTGATTAAAACACTGGCTAAGTCTTTGTCAACATCGTGTCAGCAACTGTGTGCTCAAGACAATATTATCCTGGGCATAATTTAATTTTCAAGTGCGGAGCTCACTCCCAACCTGGGTCCCACCGAGGGAGGTTGTGTTCAGCAAACAGGAACTCCCTCTAAATGGTCCATTTTAGTATCGTTAATTAAAATTAGGTCATTTGGGGATTTAGTGTTAGGCCCAGTTGTGACTTGGACTGCATTGTGGGGGATGGGTCGAACCTGGGGCTACTTGAGAGCCTCACTTGGGTTGTTCCAGAACCTGAGTGGTGGCAGTGGATCTGACAGTGACTGATGGGCCCTCAAAAAGCTGCTTCCAAGGCAATGGACAGCACCAGAAGGACCTCGAACAAATGTCGGAGCTCTGTTGGGCCTTTCCCCACTTTGGTGGACTCTGAGTTGGGGTGTGCTGCAGGTGACTTGGACAGCCATCTAACAGAAGAGCTGGGGCAGTTAAGTGTGTATGACTCATGCGGTCAGGATGGGTGAAGCCGTCAGTGTCTGGCCTCCTTTGTGAGGCAGGCATCTCTTGGAGCCTTTAATTGGGTCAGGTCAGTTTGTTCTCTAAATATTTTCATCTTCTCCCACCGCTATTTACATTTCCACCGGGAAAACAGAAGCCATGGGTCCCCTCAGCCTGCTGTGTTTTCTTAGCGCTTTTAACTCCCGTTCCTCATAAAAGATGGACCTTCACACATGCAGGCCCCTGCATGTGCCTGAGCAGTCCCCCACTTCTTTCTAGGTTGGGTGTGGAATGAAGGGACTGGGGTTCATAAAATACTCCCCTGGTTTCTCTTCGGAACTGAAGGATGGGTTGAAGAAATCTGATGCCTTGCTGACACAAGGAAGCATTGGAAGGAACCTCTCAGCTAGAACCTTCTAAGTCACCAGTGATATTTTTCCCATCCCCCTGAACCCACCCCACACTTCCACCTCTCTTAGACTGTCCTTCCTCAACCCCATACAGACTCCTTTTAGACTCTCCCTGCTCCTGGGGAGCAAGGCTGCCCTTCTGGATTCCCAGGGGGAGCAGCCTGAAGCTCATTAGAACATTGCTGCTTACCCTGGAGTTTTAAATTATTGAGTAGCTAGGATTCCTCTAAGAGGTCTTAACCTTATAATTTGTGATAACTTGGAGACTGGGCATCTAATATGGTTTTAAAAAAAAGGTCTTTTCACCAGCCACTTGTTTTATATCAAACTGGGAGATGGAAAACTACTCAGTAAAACACAAGCAATTGCAGACATTCCTTAGAAAGGATTGGTCTTGTTTTAAATGAAATCCCGGGCTATCTGACACTTGGTTGAGAAAGAGGAAGGTCACCAAGTCCAAGGTGCACCTGATGGGATGAGACCAACACCAGGATATCTGTGAACTTCAGGGTGTGCCTACCATAAAATGTGGACCAGATTTGATGATTTCTGACTGGTCCAGGCATGATCCTAAGCGAGACACTAGGGAGAAATCTCATGGCGGCTTGAATTGAGGTTTGAGCTGTTCGCTTCTGATCAAGTTACTCAGCCTTTTCTCTAGTAAGTGGTAATAAGACGCCCATCATTATCTTGCTATCGACATTAAAGGAGTCAGCTTGGTAGATTTTTTTCCGGCATGATGTTACAGATATGATAGCTAACAATAGAACACCCTCCACACACAGGGGACAAGACATGCAAGGATCTGTCCTAGCCCAGCCCCTAGAACTACGCGCTCTCTAGGAGAGGAGAAACAGACCCATACAAATGGGGCTAATCATAATGTGTGGAGCCAACGTGAGGAGAGGGTTTCCTGTCATTTCTGCTGCTTAGAACTGGCCTGGGCTCCTGCCACACCGACTAAACTTTGTCTGAAGATTATCTAAGGACCACCTAATGTGTGTCGGTGCCATGCACGTCAGATGTGTCAGCCTCTCCCAGTAATGACTCTCTGACATAAACAGTAAGGAAGAAATATTACAATTACCAGGGGTGCCGAGGCCCAGCATGCATTTTCATGAGAGCCCTGGTGAATGGCAGTGTGAGCTTCAGCCTCCCTGTCAACCACTCGGGCCAAAGAAAGTACTCATCATCGTCCTACCCCCCCAACGACAATTAAAAGGAGCTAAATGAATTAAAAGGGCCCCTCCCCACTAAAGCACAGCAGAGGCTAGGGGCAGTAGCCCTTGGATTTATAGGAGCCTCACGGCTGCCAAGTCCTAAGAATTGTGGGTCACGGGGGAGCCATTTCAATGGTAACCTAAACGGCTTATGAAATTGGAGGCAATATGCATAATTTTACATTTCTGGGAGGCAGTTTTCATGCCTCTGTTTATGTTAGCTTCTTAGGTCAAGAGAAATGAATTTCCACCCAAAATCAGATTGAGAGAGAGGGCAAAGGAAGGGGAGGGGGAAAGACAGAGAAAGGGCATCCTGGCTTTTATTAAAGCAATTTTCATCTGTTCCTCGACAGCCAACAGGGATTTTCCCCCTTTCCAGACAATGGAAGACCAGGCCTAGAGACCGAGAGCTAACGGTGCGTGCGTTCTCAGCCACACGTGAAGCTCTTGCCCACTCTGTGCCTCGGTTGTCACGCCAGTAGCTCCGTATCCCTTGTCTTTGCCTTGGTGCAGGACTGCCATGGCTCTGAAAGGTAGCGTATGACACCTGTGTGCTCCGGTCAGAGCTCTCCCTGACAGGCCTGGGGGGTAGTCTAACTATGTCTGGAAGATAATAAATATGTCTATGAAAACATAGGGTTTGGGAAAGGGATCCTGGAATCCCATTGTCCCCAGAGCTCTCCAAATACCAGATGTTGACAAGCCACTGAAGCCAGGGGAGGGTCACCACTCAATGTCCCACCCATCCTGGCATCGCGATCTGGTTTCCCCTGTCCCCTGTCTCATTCTGTCAATTTTTACAGAACCCCCAGGCAGCTTTGTGCTGTCCTCAGCTGGCCCCCTCCACCCCCCACATCTCCAAAGTCCTCTAGTGTGTGTTCTCGCTTGCCCATTACATGCACAAACTCCATCAGAAAGCGTTTGTCTACACCCTCTTTATTCACTTTCAAAGGGTTAAACAGCCTATTTACTGGGCTGTCAACAAACCCGTCTGGTTTTGTGTGGTGAGGAGCCTTGTGTCCCCTGGCCTGTTCTTGCTACTGTCATGTAATATCCATGACAATTGTGTTGCACTTTTTTTTTTCGAGACTCTGTGGGGCTCGATCTGAGGGGCCACTTTAAGCCAGGAAAGACCTTTATTTGTGTGGGTTTGAAAGAACCTTGAGACCGTTCTCCCCCTCGGAACCCTCTCCAGCAGGTCACTGCGGCTTCAAAAGGGTTTAAATGCGGAGGCAGCGATCAGCACTTTCATCACGTTCTAATACACTGACATGGGCATTTGAGCCTGAAAGACGGGAGAGAGCGATGCAGATTTCCCCTAAATTGGCCTGAAGCACAAAGCAGGGAGAGCAATTGAGTGACGAGGTAACCCCTCACAGCCTCTTTTACACTTCTAACCAGCGCCGCACAAAGAGAGCCGTGGGAAGCTGCGAGCCAGGCCGGGCCATTTCCATGGGCCATATGGAAATTTTGTTTTGTGTACAGGGAAAGTGTTTGATAACAGTGACCTAACGGCCATATGCAGCCAGTGAATGGGCCGGAGGAGCCCACTCAACAATCTGACCCTCAACATATGGACTATCGGCCCACGGAGACTCGCTGCCATCTCGCTGGCAGCCCAGGGGATTTCATTAGATTTGTTAATGAATTGCTCTATTGACTTAGATCTGAGCTTGCCTCATTAGAGGAGAAGAACGCAATTTTTATCTATGTTTTCGTGAAGGGGACCAGAGCGTTCCCTCCTTTGTGGGGTGGTGGGCAATCTTCCGGGCTGTCATCGACTTTGAACTAATTTATTGTGTCAGCTGAAGAAAGCCCTTTCTCGCTTCCTCTTGCACCCAGGGCCCCAGCCCTCTCCAAGCCCCTTCCGATCAATGTTTTCCTTGTGAGGGGATGTTTCCTGTGCTCCCACTCAGCTAACAAATAGCCTAACACGATGTTGTCCTGGTGTTGTGTGTCTTTGGGGTGTGAGGACAAGCTAGTTCTGGGCAGCTACACCGCCACACCTGCCACAGGCACTGGTTAAAGGCTGCAGTGTACTTTGGGCAAGTACTGACCACTAGGCTGTCCTGCCTGCCACCTGTCACTTGGTAGGAGCAAGCAGAAGGGCTCTGGGATCAGACTCTTGCTCCAGAGTCTCTTCTCTCCTCTGGGCAAGTATGGAACCCTTTAAGTCCCCCCTATGTTGGCCTTATTAGGAATGCCTGGATGGTTTGGGCTTCTCCATGTGGGAAAGCTTCAGTTTTAAGCAATAAGAGCTACCAATTAGCATAGTGTTAAGTACACACCAATAAAGAACCCATTACAGCTAATAGCAAATGTAGCATCACAAGGAATTAGCAAAATGAGATTCAATAAAATAGAAACTATAAAGATAAGCTGAAGATTGGGTCTGGCTTTTTTTTTTTTAAGCTTAGTTCTCAAATAAACAAAGGTTGGTATCCACCAGAGCCCTGTGGACAAGCACTTGAATGGAAGAAGAAACCGTATTGCACCTGGGTGTGGGGTTACCTTGTGGAGGAGGGCAGGGGAAGGGAAGGAAGCACCTCGCTGTCTCAACACTACCTGCATGGCCCCCATGATAGAAAGCAGCACAGAGGTTCCCCATGCTCAGAGGCCAGTCTGGACACAAGAGTTTTGGGGACAGTGAAAGCTTCCTAAGTGCAGCTCGTGAAAGCCTGGAAGTACCATGGACCCAACAGCCATAGCACTTCCATGCTTTGGAGAGCGCATCTCCTCCACAGAGCTGGGACAGTGGTGGCTCAGCCAATCATACAGCTTTGAAACAATGGGAAAGCATAAACAGGCTCTCCAGCATGCTGCTGTCCTCTTCAGATGTGAAAGCATATTCTATTGGGTGGAATGGGTATGTGTTAGTAGTATTCATCCCCAATTCTTCCAAGAAAGATGACCTCCCATGATAGGAAAGAAAGGCTCAGTGTTTGTCTTAGGCAAGGGACATGTCCATGGAAATGGGTTCTGTAAGACCTGAATGTTCTGTATAGGAGGCCAGCATTCAGAGGCTAGCTACTACAACCTATGTGATTATAAAGACGTTCTCACTACTTGTTACCAAGTATGCTGTCCTTACCTAATCAGGATCACAGGGCTGTTGGCCCTGAGTTCAGTTGTGTTTGTCTTTGCCCTTATAATAGAAGTGCCGTTTGGCTGGGTATAAAATTCTTGCTTCCCCCCAGAACTCCATAGGTACTATTCCACTATCTCTGTTGATATTGAATGTCACATGTCCTTCGTACCATTTGGTCAGTGGTTTCACTCATCTCTGGGAAGGTTTTTAAAGTTTCAAAAGGAAAGAGGGGCACCCTATTCCATAAATATATTTTATGCGTCAAAACATTTAGCTGACTTTTATGCTCCTATGACAACTTGACCGGGCATAATTTACTTGAGTCACACTTTCTTTTCCTCTGAATTCTGCAGACCCATCCCAGACGTCTTTGAGCTTGCAAACACTCCTCATCGGGATGACTTTCCTGGTGCCAATGCCTTGATGTGGTTCCTGGAGACCAGCAAATGTTTCTCTCCCCTTGAAGTCTGAGAGCGGGAGCAGGAAATGACTCAGTGTCAATCATTTTCATCAGCATTTCCTGGAACACAGAACACCCCCTGAGCTTCAGATTCACTGTTCTTCTGTCTCAGGGAAAGTCCATGTTATCCCAGCTCAATATTTCTGGGTTCCATTTATGGATCTTTCCAATGCGAGGTCATTAATTATCCTTATCTTTGTAAGAATCCAACTGAAGATGAATGTCCGTTGTCAGGTTACTGTCTTGTATGTTCTGCCCAAACTCTGGTGCCTTCAAAGAAACAAAGTATCTTGTTGACCTTGGTTTCTTGCCTTGAATCCCATCATGAAATAAATGCTCAACAAGCTGCTCTGAAATTAACATACAGATGACCTTGAAGGAGTTTAGAATTTATTTTGATAGAAATCCAAAGCATTGAATTGTTTTCATGTGGCTGGCAGTGATTGACAGGACCTGATGTGAGGACATATCCGAGCCAAGCGTGCTGGTCTGCAGGGTAAGGGTAGAGTGGTAGTGGTGGCCCCAGGTGTAGTTTGACGGGGAAAGTGGCTATGGTTAGAAAATGTGAATATTTTGGACTTCTGCAAGTAGAAAGATTCAGACTCACATCTCTGCTTAATAACTGGAATATGCATATCTTTCTGTTCCAGGAAAATATGTAGAAGGTTTTTGACACACCCTCCTCTTGGGTTAGATGTGTAATTTGTCAGTTGATCTCTAGCTCCAAATTCCCCTAAAGATTAGAGGGGGCTGCTTGTTCTTCCCGGCCGCCCGGCTACCTTACACCCAAAATAATCACACAGAAACTGTATTAATTAAAACACTGCTTGGCCCATTAGCTCTAGCTTCTTATTGGCTAACTCTTATATTAATTTAACCCATTTCTATCAATCTGTGTATTGCCACGAGGTTATGGCCTACCAGCAAAGTTTCAGCACATCTCTCTCCCGTGGAGGGTCCATGGCGTCTTCCTCTGACTCTGCCTTCTTCCCCTCACCATTCCATTCAGTCTTCTCTGCCTACCTAAGTCCTGCCCTATCAGCAGGACAAGGCAGTTTCTTTATTCATTAGTGGTAATCACAGCACACAGAAGGGCTACCACATCAGTGGTATTCTATTTGAGGGGAAGATCTTTGCAACCATAGAGGTCCTAGCAAGAAACAAGTGACTCCTTTAAAGGGCTTGGCTTAGGAGATGGTGACAGCTTGACCTGCAGAGATGGGTTTGGAGGTGCCAGCAAGAAGGGGCTATCACTCTTGGACATAAGCAAGCAAGGACAGAGAGTGACACTGTGGATCTTGGTGAGTGGCTCGGCCACAAGAGAAGATTTCCCACAGTGGAGTCCTGCATGCCTTGATAGAGTACCAGAAGAATCCTTCTCCTCATCTATCTCACAGCCTGTACCCACTTAGCAAGCGGCAATGACAGTCAAATGTTGCAATCAGCCATAGAGGCCAGCTTTCCAGGTCTAAAACTGGACAGAATAGCATACACAAGACCTCAAAGCCATAGTGACACACTGTCTCCAATAAGGCCACAGGTGTCCTCCAACAAGGCCACATCTACTCCAACAAGGTCAAAACTCCTAATAGTGCCACTCCCTATAGGTCTATGGGGACCATTTTTTTCAAACCACTGTAGCTCCCTTTCTCTTCTATTCAATTTCTGCCACTTACATTCAGGGTGAGTCTTCTCAGTTAATCTCCTCAAAAAAAAAAAAAAAATCCACACAGACAGACTTAGCGGTGTGTCTCCTCAGTGATTTTAAATTCAGCAAAGATAACAACTAATTCAACCCTCACAGCAAGGAAGTAAACATTTCAAATGGCCTGTGTGGGTGAGGGCATGTCGGGGGAGGATATTACAGAGGTGAGGAGGTGGAAGGAAAGGATGTTGCTGTGTGTTGGTTTTGGCAGGAGTAAAAGTAGCAACAGCCTTCAAAGATGGGGCTCTGACATCATCTTTCAAAATCCCAAATGCTTACACTGGTCGGTGGGAGACATTCCACTTCCAGGAAGTCATACCACTGACACATTCAAACATGGACCCAAGCTGTGAGCACCAAGCTAGTTATTACCACAGTAATCCTTACAGTAGAACGCTGGCAAAAACACAAGCATCCATCAGTAGAGGCTGGGTGAAATCAATCATGATTCACCCCAACAATGGACTACTACACAGTCATAAAAGAAGAACGAGGTGTTTATCCTCATGCTGAGTTATGGGTGAGTCAAAAGAGCAAGGTGTTAGCATCTGTGCCAGATGTGGGGAGGGAGATGGATAGTGGCCACATAAAGCACTGAGGATATTGAGGACTCTCCTGGTCTGACAGGGAGGCAGGAGTGGGAATCGCATAGCAGGGAGTCTCCTTGTATGACTTAAGATTTTATAAAGGCTTTCTTATTAAAAAAAATTAATAGAATCCATACTGAAATCTCCTATTTTTTTCAAAGCTCATAAGTGCCGCTCTTTGAGCTTTGAAACAATTACACTTGAGGTTTAATATGTAAAGTGGGAAGTCTAGGGAATGTGGTGGCTTCCAGACTCCCAGGGGACCTGTTGCCATGGCCCTCCTCTCCCCTAAGTTTGGGAGCCACCCAGGGTGTGAGGACCTTAAAAGGACAAGACCACTCAGAAGCACGTTGATGTCAAAGTAGACTGGGAACAACTCACAAGTCCCTAGCAGGCCCTCCCTTCCAGGACAGGTGTTGTTGCCCCAATGGCAAAGGTGGATGGAAGCACTGGGGTTTGTTGCTGCGATGCGGCCCTTCCCCCAAGCCCTTCTGTGATTTCCAGCTTCTCCCACACCACCAAAGGGCACCTACTGTCCTGTGCATTCTGCCACGGAGTTTTAATGGCTTAAATGGCAAGGGCTTTTACAGCCTCTTCTCCACAATGACCTTCAGGGATGCTAGCTCCTTCTTCTGTAATGGTATGATATTACATGCTGTCAGTGCACTGGTGTGAGATTAGTTGTCTTTTCATCTATTTTATACTTTCCTCAATCATACTGCCTGTCTCTTGCCATCCACACTCCATGCTAGCAAAAGCCACGTTCCCTGACTGGACCCAGAAGCAGAGAAAGGGCCACATTAGCATCACACCATAGCCATCACCAGATATTCACAGTGGGGCCTCCTTTCCTTCTGCACACTGGCCTGGCTGGACTGCCCTTCAGCCCCCAGCAAACGTCCATTGTGAGGTTTGCTCTTGCCTGGATGCTTGGGATGCTCTTCTCTTGGAATTAATACGGTGCCTTTCCCTACATCCTTCAGGCCTCTGATTAAAGGTCTCTCATCCAGTGAGGGTCTCTGTGACCATCCTCAAGAGCAGTTCCCTTCCACAGAGGCACCTCCCATTTGCCAGCTTCAAGTTTCCCTGCTAGATTTGACCAGCATCTCCTATGAAGTAGATCTTCTTTACAGATCTGAAGTGCTATCCATACAGTAGCTAGAACGGCAGCATTACAGATACAGGGAATTGTTTGTTAACCATCTGCTTTGCTCACAGATGTGTTCTGGAATAGTGCCGGTCACACTCCTGTGCCAGTGTTTGTTGAGTGATGGAGAGAGTGGTGCCCTTAATCCCACTTTTGCTTTTCTGTGTCTCTTTACTCTTGTAGATGGCCCACTAGACCACAAACTCCTTCTACTATGACCACCCTAGAATCTCCCATGATGCTTAGTGGTCTAATGAAACTTACGGTGTTTTCATGCCAAGAGTGAATGAGGGCCTCTGATCACACTTCCTCAAAGCCTAGTGGCATTCTGAGGATATAGGCCTGGGGTACCTCATAACCAAGCCAAGCCCAACAAAGCTATCTGATTCTTTTCATTTAAGACTTGTGAATGAGGTGATGAGCTCAGCCCTCCCAGCAGGCAAACGTTGAAACTGACCAGGGGACCTTCACTTTCTGTCTTTGCTTTTGGGCTTGAGGGGGTTGCTGAACTGGGTCTTGCTCACAAGACAAGGAGAAGCATTCACGCGATGATATTGTATCTTTGTCAGGATGAGCACCAAGAACTCAGTTTCATATATTGTTTGAAAATTCATGAGTACACCATGAAAGGGGTATTGTTTTTAATATTCCACTTTCAGAAAGGGGAACTGAGCTTCAGGGTGAATTACTCAAAGTCTATGAGATTTGAATCTTTTTTAATATTTATTTATTTATTATGTATACAATATTCTGTCTACCTGAAGGCCAGAAGAGGGCACCAGACCTCATTACAGATGGTTGTGAGCCACCATGTGGTTGCTGGGAATTGAACTCAGGACCTTTGGAAGAGTAGGCAATGCTCTTAACCACTGAGCCATCTCTCCAGCCCTTGAGATTTGAATCTTAAAGTCCACAGTAGGCTCTTGTTCCTAATGCTGTTTCTGAGCTGGTGGACCTACAGAACCTTTAGGAAGGGTAGCCCCGGTACTCACTAGGGAATGGCTTGTGAGGAGTACAGGCTGCTGTGGGCTCTTGCATCCTCGTCTGCTTCTGGACTCACCTGGATGTGGGTGTTCTCTGCCACCTGCTCTTGCCTTCAGGAACAGAGCCCCTGCCCCCACCCTGCTCCCACCCTCTGACCCCCTCCCTATCTTCATTGCTACTATGGACTTAAACTCTGGGTAAAACCTTTTTCCATGTTAGATTGTTTCTTTCAGGTACCCTGATAACTTCCCTGCGTTACATTGTTTCTTTCAGGTACCCTGACAACGTTCCCGCATTACATTGTTTCTTTTAGGTATAACTTCCCCTTGTTACATTGTTTCTTTCAGGGACCATGATCACTGCAACACAAATGGAAAACTCTGGAGCTAGGTGGTGATGGAGCTTGACTGACATCCAAGCCTGAAGGCCTTGGAGTCATCTGCCGAGTCTAAAATGCTTCTCACCCAATCATCCTTGCAAGACTGATTCTCTGAATCGAACAGCCACATGGACAGGTGTCACAGTAACCAGGCTAAGATGGCTGCTTCACCACTCTGCTCCCAGCCTTCAGGGTTATAACATAATTATGGTTTATTTCTCATTCATGGTGGTTCCTAAAGGGTCTGGTGAGTGAGTGTGTGTGTGTGTGTGTGTGTGTATGTGTGTGTGTGTGTATGTGAATGTATGCGTGTGTATATATATGCATGTGTGCCTTGTGTATGTGTTTGTGTATGTGTGTATGCATGCGTGTATGCCTGTGTGTATGTATATATGTGTGTGCACCTGTGTGTATGTGCGTGAGTGTGTATGCATGTGTGTACATCTGCTCTGCTCTGTACAGTCCCTGAGGGATTGTGTCTTTCCTTTTCTAATGGCTTTCCATCCCTAAGGCCTGTGGAGTCATCTGCTAGATTCTCCTTAGCTACCTAGCATAGGGGTCAGGAGTGGGCAGAGATGACGCCTGATTGGAGTTTGTGGACCATGTGTGCTATGACTCACTTTTGATCTCCTGCCTTTGCTAGAGCTGCCCCAACTACTAAATAGACTGGAAAATATAATCTCTGGGCCTAGGGTGGGGTCAGTGGGATTTGGTAAATACAAAATAACTTTTGCTCTAGGAAAAGGTTAGCTTTTGGAGAGAGAAAGTTTGATTTGTTTGATAGTTTTGGAGATTCTAAATCATGGTTTGCTGACTACATGGCCTTTGGTCTGTGGTAGGGCAGCCCATCATGGGGGGACAGATGGAAACATCGTTTATCTCATGGCTGGGAGCAAAGCAGAGGGAAAGAGGAAGGAGAGTTTGAGGTTCTATTAACCTTGTCAGAGGTACATTCCAATAACCCAAAGACCCAAGGGCCTCTCCTGGCTAATTTTATGTCAACTTGGCATAGGCTAGAGTCATCAGAGAGGAGGGACCATCCACTGAGAAAATGCCTCCATAAGATCTGACTGTAAACAAGCCTGCATTTTCTTCATTTTTTAAAAAAATTTTCTTTTTTTTTGTTGGGGGTGGGGGCAGGATTTCTCTGCATAACAGTCCTAGCTGTCCTGGAACTCAATTTTGTAGATCAGGATGGCCTCAAACTCAGAGATTTGCCTGGGATTAAAGGCATGTACCACCACCACCCAGGAGCCAGTGGGATTATCTTGGATGGCCAAGACCAGTGTGGATGGTTTTATTCCTGGGATGGTGGTCCTGGGTTCTATAAGAAAGGAGGCTGAGCAAAGCCACGAGGAGCAAGCCAGGAAGCAGCACCCTTCCATGGCCTCTGCCTCAGCTCCTGCCTCCAGTTTCCCACCCTACTTGAATTCCTGTCCTGACTTTCTTCAATGATGAACAGTATTGTAGAAGTAGAAGCTGAATAAACCCCTTTCCTCCTGGTTTGCTTTTGGTCATGGTGTTCCATCACAACAATAGTGACCCAGACCACAACTGGGCCTTATGTCTTCAAGGTCTTCGCATTTCCCAAAGGTACCACCCTGAAGTCCAGTGGGCCTTTAGGGACATTTCATCCAAGTAGTACCACTTTGTTATTAAGGGCGGAGGGTGGAGAGAGGAATGGAGGAAAGAAAGAAAGATTTAAAAGACACATGAGTGTTAGAGCATCGGGTAATTAAAAGCCACTTGAGAACAGAGGTCTCTGTACTCTTTGGGCTAACATCGTATTTTGGTCAGTGAGGGCTAGCCCTGGAGCCTCTTGCAGGACGTCAGGGCAGTGGATTCACAGGACATTTTCTGGGTTACTGAGGCTTACTCTGGCGCTGGGTTGTCCCCCTGAATAAACAGCAGCTGTCAGGAGGCCGCCAGACACGGGGTAGGAGGAAGGTGACCAGAGACAGCAGCAGAAAATGTCCTCTTTATTTATTTATTTTAGGGCTGGAGAGATGGCTCAGCCGTTAAAGGCTGGGCTCACAACCATAAATATATTTATTTATTTTAGCCCAACTTCTGTCATCTGTTTGGTTTTGCTTTATTTTTTTCTCCTGGTTAAAAAAGAAGAAGAGGACAATAAAACAAAACAAAAATTATAACTCATAGCCATTTGTGGTTGTAGAGACACTAGAAATCGAAAAAAGCAGGAGTCAGGATACAGTATAGCTTCTCCTTTACAGCTTACAAGAGCCAGGCTCACAGTCCTGGGTGCAATAGGTGTCTTTTCCCTCTCTCTCTTTCCCACTGGCTACCCATACCTTCTAGTGAATTCCATGAATATGGTTCTCTGTCCATCCACTCAGATCAGGAACATGTTTCTTGTTGTCAGCAAAGCTAGACAAACACCATTTTGTTTGTTTCTGTTTGAGACAGGGTCTCATGCTGTCCAGACTGGCCTAGAATTCCTGAGGGAGCAGAGAATGACCTTGAACTTCCTATCCTCCCACCTTTATCTCCTGAGTGCGGGGATCCAGGACTTGTGCTACCACGTCCAACTTTAGAATGAGCACAGCATTTGTCCATTGTGGATGAAGGCTTCAGTGCTCTGCAACTGGATTGCCTTCTTCTGTGCCAACCCTGTGAACAGCGCTGTAGTAAACAGATTTGCATATAAGCTTTGATTTTTTTGTTTTCCTAAGTTTTCTTTCTTCCTTCTCTTCATTCTTTTTCCTTCCTTCCTTCCTTCCTTCATCCCTCCTTCTCTTCTCTTCTCTCTCTCTCTCTCTCTCTCTCCCCCCCCCTCTTTTGTGCTGTAGATCAAACCTAGGGCCTTGCACATGCTAGACAAGAGGTCTATCACTGAGTTGCACTCTTACACTAATAAATTATTTTTGGTTTGCATCCTAGAAATGGCATGGCCATGTCATTGGGCATACACATTTTTTGCTTGGTATCTTCACCAGCATAGAAAATCTCTAATGTTACTCATTTGCCATGTTAAGAATGGGCTTGATTATTTTATTATTACACTTCTTTGATTACTGTGATGTTTCCAATAACTATTTTTTAATGCCTAAAACTGTTAATGTCCTTTGTCTGTATTTTGTATTTTCGTGGTGTTTTGAATAGATTTATATAAGCTGTTTATTTGCTAAGGATACTGTAATTGACACTTTGTGGAAAATACCTTCCATTTCTTGCCATTGTTTTAACTTAACTATTATTGGCTTATTAACTTGCCGTTTGTCTCCCCCCCACACACAATGCATCATAAAGACAGATGTTTCTGGTTAATTGAGAATCCTAATTAGTGAACTTCTAGTCAATTAACCAATCAAGATTTTTCTCAATTTCCCTCTTGGACACGTTGCAGAAGCAAATAAATTTAAGGTCTAGCGACAAGCAAAGTTGAACAGGTCTCTTTATTGTAGACCTCACCTGAACCTCGAGTAGAATCACTCAGGAAGATGGTTAAGAGATGACTCAGCAATTAAGGGCACTTGCTGCTCTTCTAGAAGCCTGGAGTTCCAGTTCCAACACCCACTAAGTTGGCTCACAACTGCATGGAAGTCCAGAGGTTCCAATGCCTTCTTCTAGACTCTGGGGCATCTGTAAGCGTGTGGCACACACACACACACACACACACACACATACACACACACACACACACACACACACTCATTTTTCAACAGTCTTTTGCCAACAACTTTCCAAGGCAAGGGGCTCGGCAGATCTCTTTGTTGACCTAAGAATCTTCCCATTCTTGAGGAACAGACTTAGAAAATTCTTTCAACACCGTGACATGAACCCAAAACAATGATTTCAGCCATGTGCCTGTCAGGCCTGGTAACAAGCGAGCAGGGAGTATTCAGGAGCACAAATAAGCAATGGGCAAATAAGGGCTGGAGAGGCTCGGCGGGAAGGGCACGTCTGCTCTTCTGGAAGACTCAAGTTTGATTCCAGCACCCACATGGCAGCTCCCACTGTTCATAACTTCAGTTCCAGGAGATCCAATATGCTCTTCTGGCCAATATGGGCACCAGACATGCATGTGGTACACTTGCACACATCTAGTCAAAACACTCACCCACATAAAAGACAATAATCTTTTTTTTTAAAAAATACACATATAAATATATCGAGTGCTCACTCATTGTTCAAAGTCCATTGTTTTCTTTCCTTTTCATCTTTGAGGATGGAAACCTCTACATGCTAGACAAGTACTTCTACCCCAAGCCATGCCCCAGCCTCAGGACCTTGGCATCTGTCTGTCATCCATCTTCCCAGACTCTAGATGTGACTAGCACCTACGGCGACTAAAATGTTGCACCAGGGTCCATTAAAGCTGTGAAGCTGACTTAGCCTTCTGTGCCTCAGTTTCCCTATCTATGCAATCCAGGAGAGCCGCCGTGAGACTGGAAGGGACTGTTACCCCGGGACTCTACCTTGGCACAGCGTGGCTTGTGCAGTCAGCTCAGTCAGTCTTTACTCATACTGAATGAACTGACTGATATATTCTGAGGGGTTAGGCATCCCGAACAGTACTGTGGCTGCTAGGAGAGGAGAAGGTTGGCTATAAACACAGATGATCTGTCTTTAGATCTGGTTCTTAGAATTTCTGCTCATTTTAGTTGTGACTGTGAAGAGCTAGACTTCTTCCTTCGTCTACGTAAGACCTTAAATACAGTCCAGGGCTAGTCTCATGGAGCAGGGTGCATTATGTTACCCACCCCCCTTCTGGCTTTCTTTTCCACAGAGTGGCCGGATTGAGGTGGAGACGCTGCCGTGCCCAGTACTAAATTTCCATTGCAATGACTATGGCAGTGTGGAAAGTTCTCATCAATGGAACACTACTCCGGCTAGTGATGCACATTTGACAAATAGATATAGATTATTATGTGTCCCCAAGGGATGGCAAGGCCATAGGAGAAAGAACCAAGGTGTCTAAATCATCATCGAGAGAAAGAGTATCTATCCAGGTCTCCCGCTCAGAGGGGAGGGCAGAGTTCACCTCAGCCTTGGGGAGCTGCTGTCTGCCAGCGTTACTTGTCACGGCAACTAGTATAACGTCCTGTCCTGTTATTAGGTTGAGATGGGGGCAGATGTGAGCTTTCCCCCTGCCTTCCTCAACATTCTTCTAGGCACTCAGAAAGTCCCAGGTGTTCGCCTGAAATGCTGGTCTAGGAGGTCTGTGCCATCCTGAATCAGAACAGAGTACGCAGGCTGACGGGGGCTGAACTCCAGGTGTGTGTGTGTGTGTGTGTGTGTGTGTGTGTGTGTGTGTGTGTAGTGGGGGGCCTTGGTAACCAACAGCCTCTCCTTTAGAAGCCTCAGGACCAGGAAGGGAAGGGGGAAGGGAGGGGGGGCAGAGGGCTCTTTGCAGCTGCATCTGTAGCGGCTGCTCTCACCGAGCACACTTTGAATTTGTCATCAAATGTTTACTGCCGACGCAATGAAGAGTGTTAATAAGGAAGGGAACACCAAACAGCCGGCATAAAAGCCAGAGCTGCTCATAAACCTGCTTTGGCCATTTATGGTCTTTCTATAGTTAGGAGAGACACTTTTCCTTATAAAAGATATAACTATATATCTTCGGATTTTATGGGCTGCTGATTACTCTAATTATCATAAAAAATTACTGCCGCTAATAAAATTTCTATTATAAGTTACTTATAGTAGTCTCCAGGGTACCGCACTCAGCCAAGAAGAGGTCATCATTACATTGCACCACAGGGAGTTTGTTTCTGGACTCCAGAGCCCCTGAGGCTTTTTAACACCTCACTCCTCCCTGTTCCCCCATCCCATGCTTTGTCCCACCTCCTCTCCAGCCTCTGGTCAAAGGTCCCCTTGTTGTTTTCATTTTGCAGGATGTGGTTTGAGTCTAGAATAATGACCCATCTTGGACACAGATGACGCAAATGAGATTTCAGAGCTACAAATATCTGGGTGGATTTCTCCTCCCTTGGGACAGAGGGTATGTCAATGGAAGGATGTCATGGGGTGGGGTGGGGGGGCGGGAGACCTGACGAGCCCTGCCCAAGGGGAAATGGGCTTTGCAAAATTGGTGGAAGCCACAGGGTGTTCATGCAAGACACAATGGTTAAGCTTTGTGTTTGACAAGACAACAACCGGCATTTTCCCTTTTAGAATGGCTATTTGTTTTGGAACTGTCATTGGTGAGGGTGGATGACACTGTAGTGACCTTACAAACTCTTGCCAGGGATGCCAATTCTACCATGTGATTTTACTCCCTTCTCCCGCAAAATCTCCTGCCTTTGAGTGAAACAGCAAAATAAGATAGTCTCCAGCTCGCCTGCCCAGGGGGGGAAAAATAACCTCAGAGTCCCAGGAGCTCAGCTCAAGCTGGGCGAGTGGTCATTCCTCAACAGGGTTTCAATTGCTGCTACCAAGTGACTCAACGGCTTAATGAATAGGCTACAAAATGAAATAGCCCCTTTGAGTTGCTTTGAAATAAGCAACTTATTTTGGCAATGACTCGTTACACATTAATTGCTACCAGCGAGGGCAAAAGTATGTCTCGCATCTTTTGTGGCTTGTTTCTAACAGACACGTTCTCTCTTTTCTAACAGGCGTGGTGAAGCTGGGCCGGCGAGGGGAATCCTGGGTAAGGGCTGCTGGGGTCATCTGGGAGTAGGGGGAGTGCTGTGGGCTTCATAGTCAAGTGGTACTAAATACCCTTTAAGCTATGTCTTGACCTCCCGATGGGGGAGGGCTGGCCAGGACAGTATTTGTGGAGATTCACCCCAGATGAATTCACTCCAACTCTGATAAATAGAAACTGGAGATTGGTGGTGGTGGTGGTGGGGGATTTGTTGTTTTCCAGCTCCAAACAATCTCTGGCTTATTTCTAACTTTAGAAAACAAAAGCATTTATTTAGGAGAAACCTAGACGTGTATGGCCCTTCTCTTCCTAGAATTGCATCTCTCCCAAAGAGAGGAGTTTCTATTGTCCTCTTATAATTATTAGAATATTAGAATATCAGTGCTGCAGGACATGAGTCAGTTATTGTGGGGGAAAGGGGTGCCGGAGAGTTGAAACAAAGCCAGGGAGACGGCTGGGCACCTTGTCAAGTGCACTGTCCCAGATGGTTCAAGACTGCAAGATGGCACACATGTCCTTTCCAAAGAGAGAGTTTTTAACGTTCAGGCCAACTTTATCTGCTGACTCAAGCTGTGGATGAGCCAGGCACAGTGGCTAAGATCCTTGAGCATCAGCCTTAGAGATATACAAAGAAACCATACCTTGTCCAAACACAGTGCTTATGCAGCGACACTCCTTCAAAGGTAGGTGTGGAACTGAACTCGAACCTTCTGCTGGCCTTCCCTGGGTGAGTTACTTGGTGTCTGTCAACCTCAGATGCCTCCTTGTTAGACCAAGCAACTTCCTACGGAGCTTTTCTTTTCTTTCTCTGTTTCTCTGTTTTAAAAATGTATGCCTTTAATCCCAGATTTCCAGAGGCAGAGGTAGGCAGAACTCCATGAATTTGAGGCTAGCCTGGTCTACAAAGTGAGTCCCAGGTCAGCACTGCAGTTACACAGAGAAACCCTATCTCAACTTCATTCCCCGCCTGTAATCTTAACTCCGCCTCCCCTAGTCCAGTTCTTCTGCTGATACCGGTCTTTTCAAACACTGGACAAACTCAGAGCCTAGTGAGCACCAAGGACCCATCCCAAAGGAGGCAGGACAGGACGCGGAAATGAGGGGCTTGCTTCTGAAGCCAGAAATACTGAGTTCCTGTTCCAGAACCCCACTTCCTCCTTGAGTGACTTCTACTAAGTCAAGTGATTTCAGAGACTCTTTTTTTTTAAAGCTTGCTAAAATGGATTTTATTTATTTTTTTAATTTATTTATTTATTAAGGATTTCTGCCTCCTCCCCGCCACTGCCTCCCATTTCCTTCCCCCTCCCCCGTCAAGTCCCTCTCCCTCATCAGCTCGAAGAGCAATCAGGGTTCCCTGACCTGTGGGAAGTCCAAAGACCGCCCACCTCCATCCAGGTTTAGTAAGGTGAGCATCCAAACTGCCTAGGCTCCCCCAAAGCCAGTACGTGCAGTAGGATCAAAGACCCATTGCCATTGTTCTTGAGTTCTCAGTAGTCCTCATTGTCCGCTATGTTCAGCAAGTCCAGTTTTATCCCATGCTTTTTTCAGACCCAGGCCAGCTGGCCTTGGTGAATTCCCGATAGAACATCCTCATTGGAGAGAGAGACTCTTGCTTGGTTTTATCTCCTGCAAACTGGGAATTTCAAGAAAGCCTTCATTGAAGGCTCCATTCGGCACAGTACCACCAATCTTCGGTAAAGGGCAACAGCAAAAAAGAATTAAACATTCTTTTTTAAGAATAAAAACATTCTCCCCACCCTTGGGAATCTGAAAAGGGGAAGAGATCAGGTTTGCCCCCACCTCCCCTTGTCCCCAGTCCCTCATGTTTCCTCCGAATTAAAGAAATAAGGTTTCAACCTGGCAAAGGAAGGGCTCTCAGCCTCAGGGGCGGTGTCTGACTCCTTGGTGAGTTCCCAGCACACATGTTGGGAGGTGCGGCAATACCTGCTTTTGATGGGGTGTGGGGCTTTGACACCCAGCTTGACTTGGAGCAAGGAGAGGGAAGCTTCATCCCGTGCAGGCAAAGAAGGCCCCTGCACCATCCCCTGCTGTGAAAAAGCGATCCCCTCACCCCAGTCTAGAGGTCGTAGAACCACCATATTTCATTGTGTGTGTATAGGGCCTTCAGGGTGGTCTTATTCTCTCGTGGGACTTTGTACCGTTGGTCACACAGGGTACCACAGTTCTCTTCATCAACATGAATCCTGGGGTGGGGGCAAAGTTCAAGGTTTCTGAAGCTGCAGAATCACACATCACTGGGCAGAAGAAATAGCAGGGGCCTCGGGTTCTTGCCTCTGGGTTGGGGAGGGGGTTAACTCCTGTTCTAAGAAGACCCTGGCCTCTACTGTACTTGAGTCTGTGTCCCTCCTACGGTTCCCTGAGCCCCACTGGCCAGGCCACATTGATGGGCAGCATCGGCCAGGCATTCAGCTCCCCATCGCTGCTGTGTGAGGATGGTTGACTCATGATCATGGCATACTCTGGGTTGCAGGGTGTGTCACAGCTTCCATGGCTTCTGACCTCTGGACACCAGCAGCATCTGCTGTGTCATAGCAACACCAGAATCGTCTCGAAGCCTTACCTCATTTCTCCAGGGCGGCTGAAACCTACCAAGGTAGAGAAAGGACCTCCAGGCTTCAAGTTTTTGGAATTCTTTTCTTTCCCCTCCATTCCCTCATCCCCACTGTGTGTGTGTGTGTGTGTGTGTGTGTGTGTTTCTCTCTCTCTCTCTCTCTCTCTCTCTCTCTCTCTCTCTCTCTCTCTCTCTTTTTTCCCCGCCCTTTCTCCCTCCATCCCTCCCTCCATTCTCCTTACTTCTTCTTTTACATGGTGGTGCTAGGGACCAAATTCACGACTTTGCATATGCTTGGCAACTACTCAGCACTGAACTTCATCTCCAGCACCCCTAAGCTCAACTTAGATTGTCTGTCTCTGACGTTGCTAGGCTATGTGAGCCATGGCTATGGAGATGTAATGAAGGCACCTGAGATCCGCTCTTTAACACGGAAGGAACATGCATCATCTTCTTCCCTGAATGGGATTTCATGAGACAGAGCGGGAACTTGAGAATATTCAGTATGAGATCCTGTGTGACCTCATTTGGGTCATCTTTCCTAGGTAGTGTCCCCTGCCCAAGATTTTTCTTTCAAACAAAAGTTGTTTCGTGGAGTCCTGTCCGACATCCATGGTCAAGGACTCACTCTGATGATCACTGAGGTCTTTATAGTCGCTGTCTACTTGGCGCTTAGTACATCTTGGACAGCATGAGACAACTTATATCCACTGTTTCCAAGAAAACTCACATCACTCCTGAAAGGCAATGGCTACTGTTCCTGCCTCATGGTGACAAAACAGGACTTTGGGAAAGTGGAAAAGTTGGCCAGCGGTGTCAGCCATCTGGGTAGCACCTCTTTCTGTTAAGAGGACAGTGCCATCCAGATGGATGGAGTGGGAAAGGGGAAGTGTGAGTTGAGGCATCCTGGGCACTGGCTCAGCCCACCGCATGCAGACAGTTACTGTGGCAAGCAGACCGACGGGACGGATTCTAATCAGAGCAGCCGCAGCTTGCTCTTCGTGAAGTCACCATGTGCTAGGGATGTAAGTGAGCTCCCTCATTCGGACCCCAAAAGCACCCCGTGAAGTGGATACCACCTCTGTCCCATATGATAGATGAGCCCAGTGCAGAGGGGGGACATGCCTTCTTGCTGCTGCACAACAGTTCGGTGAATCCCAGGTTCCAAGCCAGCTGTGTGTCTCTCCAATCCAAAGAATCTTTGTCTCCGCATTCTTCAGATACTCTGTGCTATACCCTGTGATGTCAGGCCCTCTGGGACATCGTGTGCAGAAAATCTCTTTTCTATCAATCTTTCTGCCACCCGGCATGAGGCAAATCCCAGGAACCCTCTGATTGCTCCTTCACCAGCTGCAAACTCAGCAGGTTAAGGTCCCCAAGCCGGCCTCCTGCCAGCCTGGCTCTGCTTCTCCTGACATTTGATTTCTTGCTCTGTAAACTCCATTCGGGCCCAGGAGGTGGTTGCCAGGCACATAAACTAGGTGTTGGGTAAAATTACAGCACTCATTCACTCAGAATTGATGGCAACAGGCAGTCACCCCACCCTGGCTGGCCTCTCCTCTTGGGCTGTCGCCACAGGGCCCAGCCTCAACCCTGCCACCCAGGCAGAACTCACTGCCACTGACAGAAAAACCTAACTGTGTGGCGTCTGCTGCCAAGGAGGGAAGCAGGCACATCAGGGGCCTGCCCAAGCGATGAGTGAGATTCCTCAGCCCACACATAAACAGTTTACAGTCCTGGAGTTCTGAATTTGACATTCATGTCTGTGCTCACTCCTGGGACAGGAGCTGGAAGGAGCCAAGCTTGCACTTCCCAGAGCTTCTGGAACTCAGCTCAGCTCCTTCCACCTTTATGCATGGTTTTATTTTTATGATGTCACTCTTAGAGAAACAGAAAGGAGCAAAGGAGTCTGTTTTAACTCATGAGATCAAGATTGCTTAGAAAGAGACATTTCTATGCCTTGGTTCAGCACCAGGATCTACTATGTGACAAATGGTCCACTATTGGGTTTATATCGTGGTGGTTTGAATGAAAATGCCTCCCATAGACGTATAGGGGTTGGCAGTATTGGAGGTGTGGCCTTCTTAGAGTAGGTCTAGCCTTGTTGGAGGAAGTGTGTCACCAGGGGGTGGGCTTTGAGGTCTGGGAAATTCAAGCCAGGCTCAGTATCACTCTTCCTGCTGCCTGCTGATCCAGATATAGAACTCTCAACTACTTCTCCAGCACAATGTCTGCCCGTGTGCCGTCATGACTCCTGCCGTGAAGAGAGTAGACTAAACCTCTGAACCTGTAAGCCAGCCCTAATTAAATGCTTTCCTCTATAAGAGTTGCTGTGGTTGTCTTTTCACAGCAATGGAACACTGGCTAAGACAATCATGACAAATGTCTGCTATGCTGGGTGTCTGATTGTGTGTGTGTGATATCATTGTACAATGAGTTACTAGGTCAAAGGACAACCCTAGGTTCCACAGAGTAATAGAACAGTAATTCATAAGAATGCCCTATGATTGACATGTGTTGCTTTTGCTGCTTTACAAGGATGCCTGGACACTTTATAAACTGAGCGCTACTGTTCAACATAGAGTGTACTGAAGCTAGCCCACCTTCACCCCAGTGAGGGGGACAGAGCCATTTCAGGAAGCTTAGTCTGGGAAATTTAATATTAGTAAACCAAACGTGTTGGGGGGGGGACGCTAAAAGAACAAACTGAGAAAAAGGCAACCCAGATACTAACAACAGCAGCTGCTAAAACTCTTAGAGCTGGTCCTGGAGCCGAGCTTGGGAGCCAGGACTAGACAGAAGGGGTGGAGCCAGGATGGGTATACTGTATGACTGAATGAAAATGCACAGCTGGAGACAGAGAGGCTGCCCTTTGACACCGTGCTGGGGCGGAGCTATGGCCTCTGATAGACAAACCTCATGAAGCAGAGGAGACAGAGAGAGAGAGAGAGAGAGAGAGAG
>NW_004949152.1:1186375-1202008 GCF_000317375.1 Microtus ochrogaster | reverse complement strand
GAGAGAGAGAGAGAGAGAGAGAGAGAGAGAGAGAGAGAGAGAGAAAGCGCACGGCTGCTCTTTCTTCCTTTCTCTAATGTTCCATCTCCAGTGCCTACATTGGCTAAATGCTTCCAGGACCCACTGGAACCAGTCTGAGCTGTTAGTGCCACCACAGGACACAACTAGGAGAGGAACTATGGAAGGCATGTGTGAGTCAACCAGCAATTAGCCCACACATTAGTTCCTTGCTCATTTTGTAAAGCTTTCCCGCCTTAGTATGAAGAAGATGCTATTGCTTTTTAAATAATTGTACTATATCACTTCCATTATATAATATCACTCCTATTAGGCTATATTGCTTTATTATATTTATTATTATATCATGCATACTACGTGCAACCCTCCCTGCTCAGCTGCGGTTATAAATCCCTTGCAATGCACTTCCACCTGCTCGATTCGTTTACCGAAGAAAGATGGCTTCCTTGATCTGGGTGGATCTCACAGCTTCTTCAGGCCCAGCATGAACTGGAATTGCAGTGATGTCCGGCTATAAAGCACGGAAGAGTTTGCAGGTCTGAATCAGCTATGGGCTTCCCTGGCCAGCAGCATGCCTTTTTCCTCCCTTGCCTCTCTCAGAAGAGAGAAGAGAAACAAAACCAATTGCCATTCCCCATCTTAGCCTCTTCCCAGATTATTCAGCTCATACCACTCACATACATCCTGGCCCTCTACATTATATTTTCCTCTTAGGAATTGCCACTACTTTGTTGGCCTACTTTTTTGCTTACTTGTTGCATGGATTAGATCTGTTTTCTATCTTTTCAAGAAGACTATAGCAGCTCCCTGATATTAGGAGGTTCTGACATTATCTTCCTTGTCATGGTCCTTATTCGCATAAGCATCTGGTCCACATCACTCTACAAACCTTTGTCAATGAGTAAAAAGATGGACAGGTCTCTGACCCACTGGGTCCTACTTCAAGGTCCCTGCTAGCTGGTAGATTCCTGTTACAGACACACTCTGGGTCAACAGCTGCCTTCAGAGATGAAGCTGGGGGTTTGCTGATGTGAACGGCATGCCACAACATTCTCCTCCTCCAAGTCATTGTCCCTAATCCCAAGCTGCTTTAGGTAAGATGTGGAACTTCCCGGTCAGGCCACTGTCCTCCTGAGTCACCTGCTTGAATCCACAGACCGCCTGCGAAACTCCATGATAGCTCCGCACACCGGTTCCCGTTCCTCTAAAAGGTCAGGCATCTTTTGGCAGGAGATTAGTTTCTTTTCTCTTTCTTAATGATGTTAAGCAAAGGTCAAAGTGTCTACTGGATGGAAAGCAGGAGCCTCTAGTGAAGGAGACTGATGTTTATAACATCCATCTAACTCTAGAAACTTCTTAATGATCATGGATTCGGGTCATGGGACATTGTAACAAAAATGACAGGTTATCGTGGCAGTTAAAACTAAGGCTTGGGGAAGGCCAGGCGTTATGTCTGTCTTGAACTGTTGACCTTCAAGCTCCATGAGCAGGCCGTGCTTGCTGGGTGAATCTATAAGGCCCTGCTCCCACTAGAAGGAGAGAGTTCCCATGCAGTTCATAAGTAACAGGCATGGCTTTGTGACCCTCTGCTACACTATATGTGAAGTGAGGTGAACGCTTTTTTTCTTTCTATTCAGGGAATGAAGGCGATCTGTTTTAAAAAGGATCAGAAGGGAGGTAGAAGCTAGCCATCCACACAGACCGTCTGTCGTCTTCAGTGAGGAATGGAACAATGGAGGAGGAAGGATGGCTTTTCTATATTAGCTCCTTGTTTGTTTGCTTTCTCCCAGGGACTCTACGAGACTATACTGAACAGGGTCAAATATGTGGAAAGTACTTACCAACCTGTTCTTGAAAGAGTAAGGGTGGACACCTCAACCTACTGGCTTCTCAGAGGGAGAGCAAGGTGTCAGTCTTCAGCTCACTGGCCCTTCAGTGGGGGAGGGTATGAAAGAGGCAGGGTCCTCCTCCAAGAACACATGGTGAGTACCTGAGGATCAGAGTCACTGCAAACTCTGTCTCCAGCTGGGGCCTGGCATAGAGACTGTTCTGTGTAAACATGGGCACTGTGTAACAAAAGATTTTTCAGATGTCGTTCCTCAACTCTCTGGGACCTAAGATATAGTCCATCTTACCAGCATCTCCTGTTAGCTTCCTGGCATCGAAGGGGTTAACATTTCAAAACAAGTTTCTAGGAACCTTAGCTGTATTGTCTCACTTGGAAGTGAGGAAGGCTCCATGGATTGTAAGCCCTCCTCCTGATTCCACCCTATTGACTATGTGACATTGGTCAAGTGACTTCATTCCTGCATCTCAGAATCCTCATCTATAAAATGGGATAATTGTAATCCTTACCTTGTGAGATCATCATGATCATCATGAGTAATAAAGGACTCATTTCATGTAGAATATGGCTACCACTGCCGTCATTGCCGTATCAGCAGGGCAGCCGGTCACCCAAATCTACAGGCTGCAGAGAGAAGCTGTAAGGTGTGGGCTTTTGTTTCAGCACCCAGGACACACACACACACACACACACACACACACACACACACACACACACACACTAGAGAGAGCATGCTCCTTCCAGAGAGGCTCATTTTGGTCTCCTGGGAAGTCTGTAAGGACCGCGTGAGCCAGAGCAGAAGCAGGTCCCCCAGGGCTCCCTTGGAGACCACCCCCTGGAAATCTAACTCACACTTATCTACAGTCTCTTGGTAGCAGATTCTCATTCTTGCTTCTCATTCTGCAGAATGCTGCCTTCTGGAACAATAGCTTAGAGTTACTGGTTTTCAGCTCTCACCTCATTTTAGAGCCTTTTCCTCTAGGCTTTTGATGCTCCAAATAAATAAATAAATAAATAAATAAATAAATGAATGAATGAATGAATGAATGACATCCTTTCTGTCTGGAAGAATGCTGGACTCGCAGACCATCCGGTCTGGATTTGCCACATCTAACCGAGAAAGCCAAAAGAGTACCTATGCACCGTGGCTAAGCAATGACATTCCAGGAAAAGGTGCATTTTCCTGGATAGGGCACACATGGAAGTGCTGGTCCCTGGAACACAACCTTAGTCCCCCAAAGATTTAATCTCTAGGATTCTCAGCTGGTGAGTGGCTCAGATTCTTCCGATTGGATTTTTTTTTCTACCCTGCAGGGGACAGCATTGGGCAAAGAACTGTGGAATTCATATGATAAAAGAAGAAACATTTGCTTCCAATACCCAAATTATTGCTTGCTAATTGAAGTACAAAAGGGGCATTTTTATTTCATCCTCTGGTTGGTGTAAGAATCCCTTTCCTAAATCTCTTTGATTGAGCAACAATACTGTAGGAATGTTCCCTTTAATCTATACATCATTTTCCTGATTAGTAGTTGTTCCGTAATGTTCTTGCTCGCCAAGGCAAACTTCAGCCAGAGAGCAATCTGTCGCCAGAGCTGCAGGTACTGATAAACAGCTCTGTGTGTACCACCGCCTCTGTCACCCCAGCTGAGTTCTTACTTTTGACGTGAATTTAAGTTTGGAGGACAAAAAGGCCCTCTGCTGCCACCCTGTAATCATATGCTTTCCCATATAGATGATCGTTGTCTTAAGTTGGGTTTTCTGAAAACGGACTCTGAGATGGAGGTCTGTGTAGAGAGGATGTGTTTGGAATCCCTGCTGAGGATGAAGGCTGCAGCCAGAGCTGGGCAGCAAAGGCAATGCAGACACCACATGAAACAGAGATTCCGTGATGCCCAAAGTTCTCACAAAAGAAACAAAGAGGCAAGCTTGGGCATCTTGATTCCTGACCAGTCTTTGGACAGGAATTTCCAGGGAAAGGTTGTTCCTTCCTGCCTAGGGATGGAAGCACCTGCCAACCCTTAGCAGACTTAGCGACTCCAGCTCCGGAGTGCAATGGAGAGCAGGAACTTGGGGTGGGAGAAGACACTGCCTTCCTCTGTTCTGAAGTGGGAGCCGGGGATTTGGGCAGCATGCCACAGGGTCCACCACATTTGCTTCTCACCAAACATAACTTAAATGACCTCTAGAAACTGATTAGTGTTCTTTTTTGAAGACACATACAAAAACAAACAAACAAACAAACAAAAAACCACCACCACCACCAACAACAACAACAAAACCTTTCTCAGTTCCAACTGTTGCTGCTCTGTGGTCCTCCAGCTGTTTTGAGAACAGTGCTCTGCAAGGCCTGTGGCACCCATTCAATCTTGGCAGATGCAGCAGTTATCTCTGGGCTTCTGCTAGTGATCAGATCAGCTGATGGCATAGGGCAGTTCCAGGGGCACCTCCTTCTGCCCATCATCTATCACCACAGTCTCTCAACCTTTCTGTTCTGAGTGATGACGGTACCCTAAACATGTAAAATTAATCCACCACTTGAGGCCAGCCAGGTATCTTGCCTCCAGAAATCACCCTGCTGTACTAAAGGAATGGCTCAGCCCTGGTCCCTTCTCGTGATTCCATTTAAAGAGACCACAGAGGCCCATGGGAACCCTGGAAGGTTGGATGCTTTGAAGATGCCAAGAACCAGCTCTGTTTCTTGTGAGGGTCAAGGGTGGATCCCTCAGGTAAGGCTCTGTTTTAGGTAAAGGAGGTGCACCTTCGAGGACAGAGATGGCCCTGTTGGGAAAGTAGTTACCTTTAAGCCAAAGACCCAAGTTCTATCACCCAAAACTTTAAAAAAAATAAAATAAATAAAGTCAAAGCCAGGCTTGGCAGCTTATTCTAGAGAGCTCCATGCCAGTGAAAGAGTCTGACTCAAAGAAACAAACAAAAAAGGTGGGTAACACAAGAGGAGTGACACCCGAAGCTGTCTTATGATTACAAGCACGCCCCAAATATGCACCTGCACTCACGTGAGCAACACACATGCACACATATAAATACATAGACACATACACACACATATACATATATACACACATATAAATATATACACACATATACACACATACATATAAACACATATACACATACATATATACACATATACATACACATATAAACACATATACACATACACACACATATATATACACATATACACACATAAACACATATACACATACACACATATATTTACACACATTCACACGCATACACACATATAAACACATATATACGCACATTCACACACATACACACATAAATACATACATACATACACACGCATACACATATACACACATTACACACATATACACACATACCCCCCACACACACACCACACACACATACAGAGAGAAAGAGAGAGAGAGAGACCTTGCCATAACGCTGTGCTCATTAAAAATCACCAGTGCAGCCTAGGAGAATGCTTGCAAGGCAGATTCAGATGCCATCCCAGAAGCAGGGCTCAGTTCCTTCTAGAAGTTTCATGATAGTTTTGCAGAACTGCAACAGAGGCTGGGGAGAAGCCTACCAGCTGATTTCACGAGCCAATGAAGCTTGGATTTTGAAATTCCATATGACAAGCCTTGCTTACCTGAACGGTGGCTGGGAGTGGCCTTCTCTTGTAGCCCATATGTATATTCGATTAAAACTATGTGGCCCACTGGAAGAAGCCGGTATGTTTCAATCAACCAGGAACCCTGTTTTCCAGGTCCATATAGAGTTCAGTGCCTCTGAGGATTTGGCAGAGAGAAAACAATCGAAGATAAATATAAAAATGATTGTCTTAGCCTAATCACATAGCATTTCCAGTATCTAAATCCGAGAAGGAAGCACGTTCCTGTGATACACAGGATGTTGTTGAGATCTGCAAACACCAGGCGGGTTTTGACTGAGGAGCTAGGCCTCCACTGTAGATTAGTGGCAAATCCTTATGACTTGGCTCTAATTGAGAGCTTAGAGCTTGCTATTAAATTCCTTTTCAGAAACAGTGCTGCCTACATGATTCTCCTTCCTGAGAGCACCCTCCCTCTCCATCAGAAACCATCCAAATGGATGAGTGTGAGAGCAGACGCCTTAGAAAACAACACCCCCAAAAGACAGGCTGGTGTGTTTGATTAAGAGAAGCCCCAGACAGTCTGTGGGTGAAATAAAGCTGTCCTGGGTGTCTCGGGGCTTTGACCGGCACAGAGCTGCATCGCCAATCCACTCCCCTTCTGGTCTCGGAGCTCAAGGAGTATGTTCCTGCGATACTCAGTGCAGAAGAAATGGAAACGGAGTCTCAGATGCTCGGCTTAGATTCCCTCAGAGAAACCAAGGCTGCACAGCTAGTCAACAGCTCCGAGGGAAGCAAACGTGACTGCATCTCAGTGGGGTCGCTGCTCTCCAGGGAAGAATTTAACTGGAGAAGACGACAAGGCTATCCACCTCTGGGCCAACAGATACTCACACCCCTGGCCCGTGACTATGATACCTGCAAGTAGCAACCAGGATCAACACACCCTTTAAATCAGCTAAGACAGCTAGCAGATGGATCCTTACCATCCAAGAAAAAAAAAAAAAAAAAAAGGCGAGGGAGACGGATTTGATAGAATCTCCACAGGGAATGAAAGTTTGCATTACAGAACTCTTTAGAAAGGTCCCACAAGTCACCTCATCGTCCTGAACCTGTACAGATGGCTCCTGGTGACAGCTGCATGATAGATTGTGCACCATGAGGTCACCAGCCCAGATTTATTTGGCTGTATATAAATGTGTGGTGGTAGCTTTATGCTACTGGCCTCACTCAGGGCAGTAATGGAGATATATTTAGAAAGAGATGAAATGAAGTCCCTCCTAGATTCAGATCATCCTAAATTCATGAATCAATAATCAAGAAGGAGAATCAATGGGTGTTTTCTCAATATGCCCCGGCAGAGTTTTTCATTTGGTGCCGTAATCATGGGCTTAAAGGAACCTGAACATGGATGTGCACACATGGTTTAAAATCAGGATCAGAAAGCGTTAACATGGGAAAAGTCCCCTGAGGTAGAGCCAGGTCCCTGGATCTTAACCTCACCCAAGATGATGAACACAACTTAATCCCAATTATTTGCAGCCACGTCATTTTGAAATTCTAATATTCCACCAGTGTTAAATAAAGAGACATCAAGTTGGGGCACAGCTGAATGCTAAGTTTGAGCTGCTCATTTTGTCTTAATTGAAGCATTTTGTGAAATACATTGTTTTAAGTATCCTGAAATGATTATCCCCACACTGGTATGGGGAGGGAGCTCTTTCAAACCATCACAGCCGTGGCTGGGAATGTTTTCTTGATATATTCTATGAAGAACTGTTTCTCTCTGCCTGTTTGCTAATACATTTGAGACGCTCAATCCACCCTAAGAATCTAGTGAGTGAATACAGCAGGAATTCACACACACACACACACACACACACACACACACACACACACACACACGATGGAGTGATGGTACCTGTTTCTCCCAAGGAAATTCATTCGTGAAATCTAACCTGTATCAAACAGCCTGCCCAGTCCGGGGTAAGTTTTGATGTGAGTCTAAGAAAAGCCCTATGGCATTTTGATTTATCCACAAGACTCTTCAATCTTAAATGGAACACACTTAAAATAATAGAAAAACACAGTTAGGTTGGCATAATGAAAGTTGAAGACGTTGGGAGATGAAATAAAGTTTTCGAGGCTCTGGCCCAGCATCAGCAGTTCACTCTGCCCTGTAATGAAGCGTAAGAATATCAATTGGCTGAAGTGACAGCTAGCTTTGGGAATATTCATGGAAAAGAAAAAAAGGCAGCCTCATCTCCGAGGTGTATTAAAGTATTACTTACCCCCTTTTGGGAGAGCCATGTCACCAATTTCAGCAGTGAATAGTGATGCATAAAATTGAAGGAGAAAATGTGGAGAAAAATAAGCACACATCAGAAGCGGGGTCAAGAACTTAATTTCACAGTGACACACTAGTAATTTGGCTTTGAAAATTTTTGTCAATTCTAAATTCATTTGAAAAAGCATAGCTCAGAAATGCCAGTGTCTGAATATGAGATATGCCGGTGTCTGAATATGAGATTCCAATATTTATAGCACAGTTTACAAATACATTACCCCTGTCACAGTGAAATAAGTCACATACTTACATGCTGAGTGGAGTCAGCCCAAAGGTGTTCAGCATCAGGGAAGGAGATAAGGAGACGCGTAATTAGTACATTAATCTTTTTTATTATATCATTTTTCAGACATATATGATCGTAATGTAAATTAGAAATAAAGGAGGGTTCATGGAAAATAGAATTAATTTCCAGGGGGTCAATCACTGTACAGTTACCGCATTACAAGCTTGGTGTAATTTACGGCAACATTTGTCCAGTTTCCTGCGTGTGGCTGATTGCGATGCCGAGTTCCTTGCTATCAGTTGAAAGTCAGCTTGCGCGATAACATTCGACGTCCTAATGAAATTCATTTGCAGTACAAAAATTTGAGTGAATCCAACAAGGGCTGTTACAGGCCTTAATGGCATTCTATGGATTATTGATTTTTGATTTAGTTTCTGCTCAAGAGAAGCCCATTTTAACAGCACCATTACCTCCATAACGATTAGAGACAAAAAGTTAATTATGTAATTATAAAGCCAATGGTAGACTTGTCTGGTTTACTTTGCTTGCGCCAGTTTAAACATTATCTCTCGTGCGCACATCATAACAGGCAGAGTGTGAGGAGAGAGATTAACGCCATGAAAGCAGATGTGAAATTTAATTCTCCAGGCCATCGCTGTCTGGGAAGCCATTAAGTAGCCACAGCATTCTCTCTCTATTAAATCCACTGCTGCAACTTCACACACAAAAGGTGGACCGAGGTGTGGCGTTGTCTTCCGGACGCATCGAGAGCCGCACAGGCCCAGCCGGCTCCGAGGGAAAGTGTGCTCACCAAGATGAAAAGCTGGGAGACAGTCCAGCAGCCAGTGCTGTTCCTAAGATACACCGAGGGGATCTTTGTACCTTGGAAAAGGACTGCAGGCACCTAAGGCTGGAAGTGAGAACCCAGCTCTGGGGAAGGTCGCTGGGACTTTCCACTGACCTGCCTTGTCTTTTGCTGGTTGTCAGAGCTAAGCTAGAAACACAGACCCTTGAACCAGAATCACCCCCGCCCCCCTGGAGGGAGCTTCCCAATGCTTAGTGTCAAATGAAGTCTGTGTCCTTGCTAGTAGAAGGCTGCTGTGCTTATTTGCACACACAACCTATAGTGTGTTTGTGTGTGTGTGTGTAATACTTTCTTTTCTCTCCTTTTAAAAATCTTATCAGTGTTGTAGTTAAAAAAAAAAAAACAAAAACAATGGCTTCTAGCTCAGAGTCCATATCTCTTGGTGGGGTCTCATGATCTCATTGGGAACGTAGCTTTCTGTTGCTAACAATGTACTTTTAAACGTCAGGTGTATTTCATGCATAGGCTCATCTCCAGAGAGGCGTGCACATCGGTGACTTCCTTGGTGGACTTTGATGAACACCTTTAGACAGTGCCTCCTTGACTATAGCAGTCACAGCAGCTCAGGTAAGCATGGACGTCCTGGTAGCCCTACCCAGATGGAGTCACAGCAGCTCAGGTAAGCATGGACGTCCTGGTAGCCCTACCCAGATGGAGTCACAGCAGCTCAGGTAAGCATGGACGTCCTGGTAGCCCTACCCAGATGGAGTCACGGCAGCTCAGGTAAGCATGGACGTCCTGGTAGCCCTACCCAGATGGAGTCGTGATAGGTGAGGAAGAGAGGAGAGGAACCAGAGACAGTCTGGCTTTTGAGAACGAGCTCATGAAGCCCTTCAGGCAGTCGAGTATCCTGGGGCCTGATCTTCAAACCTGACTGGGTCTCCAGCAGGGGAGGAAGCGTCCGTCAGCACTCGCCAACTGTGGCCAGCCTTGGCGCCCAGCTCAGCCTTCTGAAGATTACAGGTCTGTTTGGCTAACCAGAGAGAGCCTCAACGGCAGGCTGTCCATCAAAGAGCATCTGTAAGGTGTCAGTCAACTTACTGCCTTTCAGCTTCATGCAAGGGTGTTTCTGGGGGAGGGGTTAATATGGAAGTTGCTGGGTTCTAGTACATGGGTTGATGGAAGTGGTCAGGCTGCTGAATGGTGCTTGTCATGTCCGTGGCACCCTGAGTTCACAAGCAGCTCACAGCTCTTCCTGGAACTAACAGACTCCTGTTTTGTGGCTAGATGGCTTTAGCTTTAGCATCATCCAACCATCTAACAGTTTTACAAAACAAAGCAAAACAAACAAACAACCCTAGACCGAGTCAGACACCAGAAAGTGTCCACTCTTGTCAGAAGGACACCTGCCACACTGGGATGTGTCTCAGGTGGGCTTACTTTGCTCCGGGAACCTTCGTGAAGGAAATCAAGTTCCTTTACCCCCAACACCAACCTCTCTCAGGAATCTTGGCTGTTTTACTCTGGGAAGAATGTTCTGGTCTCCAAAGGAAAGGAAATACGTACCAAGCTGGAGAATGCTGCTCTCTCCTTGAAGACAGGTGCCTTTTCTTCTCATGGGAGGATGCTCTAAGACCAACTTCATGCCTGGCCTTTTATCCACCTGGAAATAATTAGCCAAGAAGGGAGGCGATTTCTCTGACCTCTAGAACAGGGATATATGGGAGAGGCTGTCTCCACAAGTCCAGATCTTGCTAAAAATATGACTATGACACCCCTTAACATCAAAATCCATTGCCTTTAAATTCATGGCTAACAGAGTCAAACTCAGACTCCCCTGCAGGATCCTAGCAGAGTCCGGCTCGTCACACCCCGCTTATCTGACACACACCTGGAATACTCTTGTTTTTTGAAAGTTGACTTCTCCAAAATGCCTAATCTCAATCTATTTGACCCTCATTTGTCCCCTACGCCTTTCCCTCATTTGCCTGTAGACACTGTCCTTCTCATCTCGCAGTGACACTTGCTCGCGCCGCTCTTTGTGGCGAGGGGGAAAAAAAAATTCTGTGCTGTGAACACAGTTTGACATTTCCTGACATTTCATGAACTAATTACACTACAAATAATTAAGCATGTTCACATCTGTAACAAACGAAGCAAAATGGTTGTCAGCGGGTGTGATTGATCACCTCCCCGAGATCTGATCTGATGAGATTCTCCCCTCCGTGGGCAGGCGCCCGGTGCCACCAGTTTGTAATCACGCCTTCAGCCCTTTTTTTTCATGAGACCACGCCGATGAGCCGCTTGCAGGAAAGGATGGGAAAATTAATGACTACAATGAAATATTTGCATTTTTGCAGGGCTGGAAAAACAATGAACAAGAGATGTGTCACCCTCAATTATTTGGCAGTGCTAAGAGCTTGCCGACAGCTCCTGCTGGAGAGAGCTGTTGGGAAGCCCGGGGGTGTCAGGCTGGCTGGAAAAATGGCAGGTGACAAGGACAACATTTTTTTTTTTTAATGCTACACAGGGCCCACAGAAGCTCAGCTAAAAAGACAAATTGCGGGAGCAATTTCTTATGGAGGGGGGAATTTGTCAGCATTTAAGCCTATTCCTCCACGAAGGTTGGACAGGGCTTGAAAATAAAGCGGGGCTGCAGACAAAGGAATGCGATCTCCTATCTGCCAATCGATCCACCTGCCAATGGTTTGGTGGTCTTTGTTTTTCATGGTTTGGGGCTCTCAATGTAGGCTGCACACGGTACCCAACCGGATGCTTTCTGCCTACTGGGAACTCATTTGGAAGGGACCCCAGTCTGCTGGAGACTTAATTTGGCTTTTCCAAAGGCAGTTCCAGCCAGTTTTCTGGGCGATTCTTCCTGAAGTTGCCCAAACAAATGGATTTATCATCTAACATGATGCCAGTTAGAGGCTCTGGGAGCCAGAATGCAAACAGAGCCAGAACGCAAACAGAAAATAAAATAAATACCTTTGGATAAAGGAGGTGGCAAAGCAGCTGACTCTGCCGTGGTGTTTGCCAGTGACACCCTGATAACCCCAATGGCAAGAAGGGGTTTTTGAAGATTAATTTTTTTTTTCAAATGCAAAGCGAATTCCATCATGTAAATTTCCCCATCATTTTAATTTCTTTGTGTATTTACCCATTGTTTTCAAATGCAATACACAAATCAATCTGCAATTCAATTAATGGTTGGGAATTTTAGCTGTGACAATTCATCAGGTGGTAAAGAATCACGGAATAGTGTGTATTTTATATTGGGCACATAGATGAGCACCTACTATGTGCAACGCATCATGTAAGATGTCACATACATTTACATACATATACTCATTCAGAGAAGTTAAGTGATTTGTCCAAAGTAACACAGTGAAGTCCATGGCCAAGGTAAAATTCAAACCTGGATCAGTTTAGCTCCAATGATCATCTCCTTCCTCTCTTCTTAGAGTCAATAGTATTTGAATTCTGAATAGTCAGACTCTGTCCCTGGAAGTGCTTGTGACCTTGTCCCCTGAACGGCCGGCAGCCTCATCGTCCTCGGCCTGCCTGCCCTCCTCTCAGGGCCGGCACTCTCTTATTGGAATGAGCATCTTCTCCGCTGCAGAATCCTTAGGAGCATGCTCCGTCCTGCACCCAATCTATTAGTGAGATGCAACTCTTTATCTACCCAAGAAAGAAATCAGCCTCCCTGACTTAAAATCAAAACACACGTAGCCCCAGGGCCCTCGCAGCAAAAGGCAGTTCTGTTCAGTTGCCCGGTAAAGGAACTGGGGCTTCGGCAATCTCCATTTCTTTTTCTTTGGAATTCATGGCGAAGGGCCCTCAATGACCACACAACCTTTGTAAAAATAGGTGTTTTAATCAGCTTCCGGGCTTCTGGCTCTATGCAGTGCGGGGGCAGGCAGATTAAACCTAGCTGAGGACTGGGTGAAGCCTCAGGATTTCCGGGTGGATTTCGGGGCCTTTCAATTACTAGATCACTAGATCACAGCGCAGATTGGAAGCCTTAGTTGCCTTTCTTCTCCTTTGCCTCAAAACCCAGATGTTTATCCGCCATTTGTCAGGCTTAGGGCTTTTAAAGCGCCATTGTTGCGGGTTATCCAGGGCACGATAAATCCCAGCATTTTTGACCTTCATTCCACAACTTGACTTCAATATCTGCTAATTCCTTTTTATGAAACAAATTGCCTCAATCACCTTCCCATTTAAGCAACTGCAGCTTAAATTGTTTTTGTTCTTTCCTAAGTTCTTTGTCCAGATTAAATGCTGTTGCGTGGCACGCACTGCTCTCTGCTGAAGTGGGAAGGCCGATTCGATTAGTATAGACGCTGGAAGAGGGTAAGTACTGTGTCTGTGTCCTCTCCAGAAGAGGTGACACATCGAGGGATATTAAGAATGGCCATTTAATGTAAAATCTCAGATAATACATGAGTTAAATGGAGACAATGAGAGAAAAGCTTTTAAGCATCCTCCCAAGACAGATTGCAGAATAATATTATTGGACACGGGAGGGGGCTGATTGACACCGTTGGGAGGCCATTACCGAAGTAGTGGAGAATCATTATGGCAAAAAGCATCTCAAAGCTGAGGCTCAGGAGAGGGCAACTCATAATGAGTTATCAATAGCAGCCTGGTGATCGGGTTCTATTACGTTACGAACAGAAACTTCCTGTTGCGTAATTTGAATCTGGCATTCTGAGGAATGGTGCCGAGTGGACCCCCACTTCCTCTGTGAGTAATGGGGAGCAATGGGCGTGGCAGGAGGGGAAGGATGTCAGGACAGTCACCAGGTAGTATTTGCTGTTTTCTGGGGACCAAGGATTCAACAAATGCCCTTCAAAACCACCTGCCAGTCCAGTAAAACTATTTGTGACAACCAGAGGCAGCTGCCACCACTGGTTATCTTCATTCCTAAACTAGCATGCTAAAGCATTACTTATCTTCGTTACAGGAGCTTTGGAGCACCTAAGCCACAGACCCCAAAATAAGTGTGAGCATCCACCTTATCCCAGACTCTCCCCTGATGCTCTTAAAACTGCCAAGAGGACAATGTCATCCTCAGTGTGCAGCCAGGAGCTGTGGGTCAGAGAGTGGGCACAACTCCAATTTCCAGTTTGTAGATGGAAGATAAAGTTGGGGTTTGATCTCACTTTGTACGACTCAAAGGCCAGCAACTTTCTACCTTACCATGTCATGTGCATGTATATGTGTGTGTGTATGGCATGGATGTACATATGTAAACATGTACATGCACGCATATACATGTGTGCATATGTATACATGTGTATTTATATTTGTGTGTATATGCTTATGTATATAGGTATTTATGCATTGTACACATGTATGTGTATATATGTGTATATGTGTGTATACGTGTGTGTTTATGTGTCCATGAGTATATTTACATGCATGTGTCTATATTTATGCGTGCATATATGTATGCATTTTTATAAGTATATGTGTTTATTGTGTGATACCTCAGGACAAGGACAGGTAGAATGAGGCGAAAGGTACCTTTTCACTGCACATCCTGACGTGGTTCAGAATGTCCCACTGAAGGCAGGAATTAGCTATTTAATAAAGCCAGAAGCCCAGGGAGGGTGTGGATCAGTAGCATCTTGGGTCCTGTTGGCATCTGACCTGAAGCCTCCTCCTGCAAATCACCTGTGATTGTGTGTGATGTGGGAGGCGAGAGGGCCAGCAAAAAGGAAAGCAGGGGAGGCAGTGAGCAGCTGAAAAATAGGCTGCCCCTGGGAAGTGGTACACAGCTGTTCAAAGGAAGATAGACACAAAGGTGTTGAGGCAGAAAGATGTCCAGTATTAAAAGCAAAAGTCAGGACAGGAGAAAAGGCTCAGTGGGCAAAGTTCTTGCTATGGAAGCATGAATATCAGAGTTTGGTTCCCAGAACCCATGGAAAAGCCAGGTAGACGTAACTTCCACATTAAATCCAGTCTGTTTTGGTAGAAACAGGAAATTCCTGGAACAGCTAGCTGAAGCAGGGAGCTGAGTTCTGCGAGAGATGGGCCTCCAAGTATGAAGTGGAGAGACACTGAGGAAGCCACCGAATGTCAACCTCAGGTCTTGCTCATGCGGACATAAACATGCACGTATGAAAGAAGGCAAAAATCATAATCTATATTTGTGGTCCCAGTTATCTTTAAAGGGATGTGTTTTTGTATACAAGTGTATGCCAGGGAACGGATGGGCCCAGTGCCTTGTACAAACTATACACACTCTGGACTGAACTGCACCCTAAGTCCCATATATATAATTTTATATAAATATGTACATATGGAAAGATGTACTTTTATATGTGTATAAATGTGCATGTGGATGTCTGTAATTATATATAATGTAACTATATAGTATATGAATTATGTATTTTATGTCTATATTATATGGGCACAGAAAATGTACCGAGATCTTTATTTTTTTCTAAGACAGGCTTTCTCTGTGTAGCCCTGGCTGTTCTGGAATTCACTATGGAGACCAAGCTATCCTTAAATTCAGAGATTCGCCTGCCTCTGGCTCCCAAGTGCTGGGATTAAAGGCATGTGCTACAAAACTCAAGTCCAAATAAATTAAAGACCTCAATATCAGTCCGAACACACTGAACCTGATAGAAGAGAAAGTGGAAAGTACTCTACAACACATAGGCACAGGAAGACCACTTCCTAGGTATAACCCCAGCAGCACAGACATTAAGGGCCTCATTGAATAAATGGAACCTCCTGAGACTGAGAAGCTTCTGTAAAGCAAAGGACACTG
>NW_004949152.1:1175739-1184119 GCF_000317375.1 Microtus ochrogaster | reverse complement strand
GAGGGACTTGATTGGGGGAGGGGGAGGGAAATGGGAGGCGGTGGCGGGGAGGAGGCAGAAATCCTTAATAAATAAATAAATTAAAAAAAAAAGGGGTGTGCCACCCCCACCTCCACACGGGCTTAGAGATCATTTCTAGTCAGAGATAAGAAGCAGACAGAACTGGTTATCACTGGGGGGGGGGTACCCAAGACTCTCAGATAGAAGCAAGTTTTGTGTGTCCTCATGGTCTCTACATTTTCTGAAGTTTTCATAAAAATGGATATTATTTTATTATGAAATCTTCGGTCTCTGCTGATTTTCTTTTCTTTTATTATGTCTTTCTATATCATCTGAGTATTTCATGGTAAACAGGTTCATTTATAATATATAATTGGTCTTTTAAAATATTATAGTCTGTAACAGTTCCTGAAGAAGTACATTATTCAGATTTCAAAGTGATACTTTCATCAAGATCTATTTCACATACCATAATATTTTTCTGCTTACAGGGCTGTGCTCAGTAGTCTGTAGTGTATTGGGAGTTATGCAATGCTTTGGCAATTATCAGCATCATAATCTATATTTGTGGTCCCAGTTATCTTTAAAGGGATGTGTTTATGTATACAAATATATGTCGGGGAACAGATGGACCCAGTGCCTTGTACAAACTATACACACTCTGGACTGAACTACACCCCAAGTCCCACATACATAATTTTATATAAATATGTACACATGGAAAGATGTACTTTTATATTTGTATAGATGTGCATGTGGATATCTGTAACTATATATAATGTAACTATATATAGTATATGAATTATGTATTTTATGTCTATATTATATGGTCACAGAATATAATTAACAGCATCTTCATTACCTCAAAAGGAGCAGGTACCCCGGAAAAAGGCTCATCACGCTCATTCCTTACCCTCAGCTCCCGACTGGCCATCTGCATCTTGTTTCCAGAGATTTCTGTTTCCGAACATTTCATATAATGAAATTTACGGCCCATGGTATTGCTGTTTGACTAAATGCACCCCTTCCCCAATGTCTACCTTTTGAAAAAGTGGTTTTCAGTTGGTTATGCACTTCTGGAAGGAAGTAGAAACTTCAAATGGTGTGACCTTAGCTAGAGGAAGTAAAGAACTGGAGATGAGCTTCTGAAGGATATCCCTGGCCTGCAGCTCCACCCCTGTGTCCCTCTCTGCTTCTGTCTATGAGACAGGTCCTCTCTGCACATGCGCCTGCTTCACCATGGTCCATGGAGTGAAAGACCATGCTCTGACGTCACAAGCCATGGTGTATGATTCTTTCCTTTCAGTTGCCCTACTAGGGGTCAAGACAGTGACGGAAGGTCTGATTAATACATAGAGTCATCTAGGGTTGGTTTATTTTCCTTAGCATCATGCCTGCAAGGCTTATCCATGTTGTAGCGTGTTTCAGCGCTCTGTTCCTTCTGGAGGCCCAGTAAGAGTCGACCTTGTGACAATGCTTCTTTATGCATGCAATCACCACGTGATGGACACCTGCATCATTTGCACTTTGGGTCTACTGTGAATGATGCAGTTATGCACACGTGTGCATTGCTTTGTGGCGGGATTGCTGCACCAAATGCTAATTCTACACTTACTGTTTTGTGGAGGCATCGAAGTATTTGCCCAGGTAACTGTACCATCTTGCATCTAAAATCCCAGCTTCTCTGCATCCAAATGAACACATTTACTACTGTTTAAGATAACTGCATCCTAAAACATCCTAAAAATACCTGAATTCATTTGTTATGGTCTGAATGTGTACTCTCCTCTTCAGGCTTGTGATCTGAGTGTTTGGTCCCAGATAATGGTGCTACTTATAGGGCTTTAGAGAGTGAAGCCGAGATGGAGGATGGAGGACTAAGGTGAACCCTTGGGTTATATTATCTTTGGCCACTCCTATTTCTCTGTTTCTTTCTTTTCTGTCTGTTTGTTTTTTGAGACAGAGTTTTTCTGTGGAGCCCTGGCTGTCCTAGAACTGGCTCTGTAGACCAGGCTGGCCTCAAACTCACATAGATTCTCCCACTTCTTCTGGGATTGAATGGGTGTGTCACCACCATCGCCCTGCCTCACCCTGTTTTGTGGTCAGCCATGCTGGGAACAACTGTGCTCTCCCATGTGCTGCTGCCCCAGGATGTTCTGTCCAAGCATATGGGACCAAATGAGCATCATGTCATCCTCCGAGACTGTGAGCCAAAATAAATCTTCTCTCCCTCACTTGTTTCTGTTGGGAATTTTAGTCATAGGAACTTAAAAGAAACTGATGTGCCATTCCTATCGAGATGTCAAGGGAGCCAAGAGTGCTGGTGCATGGCTTTAATTCCAGCAAGCAGAGGCAGGTGGGTCTCTGGGAATCTGGGGCCAACCTGGTCTACAGAGTTTTTTTCAGGACAACCAAGGCCAGGGCTGTTACACAGAGAAACAAACAAGTGAACAACAAAGTTGAGGGAGCCACAACCATGAAGCCAAAAGGGAAGAATCTCTCCCCATAATTTCCCTCGCCTTTCTTCCCTCCCCAGAGGTAAATGCAGTTTTATGCACACCCTTCCAGTAGCTTTTTTCTTCACAGCTGTCTTGTTTTCACATAAATACGGTCATAATATACATGCTATTGTATGGTTGTTCCTTGCTGTTTTATATGAGATCTCCAAGATCTGCAAAAATATTTAAGTTGGGGGCGAGAGAGATGGCTTAGTAGTTAAGAGCACTGGCTGCTCTTCCAGAGGACCCAGGGTCAATTTCCAACAACCACATAGCCACGTGGCAGTTCACAAACACCTGCAACTCCAGTTTCAAGGGATCCAACACCTTCTTTCAGGCCCTTAAGCACCAGGTACGCATGTGATACACAGACATACATGCAGGTAAAACACTCATACATATAAATTAAAATTTTTTAGTTTACTTTCTAAAAAATGTTTAAATGACTTAGGTTAACTTTTATAGGCCTCTCTAAATCTCTCCTAGAATTTGGAGTCTAATTGTCTGCCGTGGAACCATTTTGGCTTTACTTTATGTCAGAGCCAAGTTCAGCTCATGTGCCCCTCCAGACCCATGCTAGGGCCCAGGTTCATTGCCGTCTTAGGGTCAGACTTTCAGAAGGCAAATTATAATTTTACCATTGACAAGTTCATTGTCCCTGGGTCTCTGTGTCTCAGTTTCCACGTTTGTAAAATGAGAATTAGAAACAACCTGTCCTCCTACGAATCACCCTAGTGAATAGGGGGTAGAGACCGAGCCTTCAACTGTGTGGCCTCCCAGACACTCCCCATCACTGTTAATTTGATGCTCAGTCTGGTGCAGAGACCCAGAAGATGCTGGCTTTAATGTTAATCTCCTCAATGTGAAGCTGTCTGGTAACTAACTAGTTCCATGTGTGATCATCGGGGACTCCCAGCCCTGGGAATTAAGACCTCAACCTAGGAGACTTGGGTAGGGCTACAAGCCCTAAGCCTTACTCTTTGATTGAACTAAAATTGCAAAATGAAGGGTAATCGCAATAGCAGGTCATTATCCATTCAACCCAAGCTGGGCCATCACGAAGGATATTGATATAGCCACAAAAATGAGTCCAGATCCCAGGGCTAAGACCTCAAGAGAACCAGGCAGAGAGAAAGAGTGAAAATTGCCATCAGAATTGAGAACATGAAGCCTACCATTGATGATTTGTAGCTGTGGCCTTTGTCTGGGAGTACGAGGAGCCAACTGTGCCATGGAGTGAGTATTCGCTGACAAAACTCTAGCGGCCAGCCAGCTCCCAGCTGATGCTCTCCTTGGGATTTAACTAGCCCTCACTTCATCTTGAACAAAGTCATAGATGAGCCGTGATTATTGGACCCTGTAAAATGATCAATAAATATTTGTTGGATTGTGCAGAATCAATTAGACTTTTATTTACTTGTTAACTCCCAAAGCCAATGGTAGACCCTTAGTTAACGCCCTTTGGATATGCTAATGAGACAGAAACATTGACTGGGCCATCAATTTAGGAAGCTATGGATCTGCTGATAGTGACTGGGCAGGGACCGGTGGCCATAGATCAGCCATGACTGTGGGGCTCTGTTAAGGACGGGAAGCTAGAGATGGCTCTGACTGGCTGACTATTTTTCAGTTCTGTGGTTGATCTCTATCTGGTCTTGTCTCTATTTGTCATCCAGGGTATTGAGCTTCTCCTCATGCCTTCTATGGTCTCAGGAAAGATTCTCGTTGCTTGCCAACTCAAAGCCTTCCGTGATCCCAGGGGGAGCTAATGTTCCCATGATCTTTACACTTTGTCTTCCTTACTTCAAAACGGCATTAAGTTGTGTTTGTTATTGCTAGAATTGAAATGGGCCCTAATTCACTTTGTTGGTTAGCTTAAGTTCGAAATCAAAACCGGTTCCCTGCTGCTTATAAAAAAAAAAAAAAGAAAGAAAAGGCAAGGAAAGAGAAAATGCTCGGTGGCTAGATCAAGTTTCCAGTGTTACGCTTATTCATTTCCTGTAAGACAATCAGGCTATTGGCTTCTTCACAGCGTGGTGGAGACATGACTAGAGATGTGGGAAGAAAGAGCGGGGTCACACAAGTCCCTGTCCACCTTTGAGACAGCTTATGGGAAGCAAAGGGGACTCTATAGAGATCAGGGCAGACTGGAAGGCAGTGGCAGCCAGCGTCACCACAGCGCTTTCTTTCACACCAGTGCTGTGAATCAAATTTCTGTTGGCAAAGCTCTGGTCATGGTAGTTACTTGAATCCAAGGCCACCACAATTGCCACGGTAGTACAAAGGAAAGCTGGAAGCCAGGGACTGTACAATGTGAATGCTAGTTTTTGTCACCTTGACACAAACCTAGATGCTTCTGGAAAGGGGACCTAATTGATAATTGTCACCATAGGCTTGGCATGAAGGAAGGCCTGTGGTACATTTTCTTGGTTGCTGGTTGTTGCGGGAAGGTCCAGCCCTCCAGAGGCAGGCAGTGCCAACCTAGGAAAAGTGGTCCTGGATGGTATAACAAGGCAGGCTGGGTAAATCACGGGGAGCAAGTCAGTGAACAGCATTCCTCCATGGCCTCTGCATCAGCTCCTGCCTCCAGGTTCCTACCTTGACTCTGCTGGATAACCACTGTGGAAGCCAGCTGGAATACATGCTTTCCTGCTCTGGTTGCCTTTGGTCATGGTGTTTATTACAGCAGTAGAGAGCCCAATGTAGCCTTAGGTTCTCAAGTTTTTCTGCTCAGGAATCTCATCAAATCCAAACAAATCACCTAGCTATGTTGACTTCAAAAAAGACAGGATATGTGGTCCTTTCTTGTGTTTATAAGGAAAAGACCCAGAGATGGTAGTGGATGGCAGAACTAACTGCCTCAGGTCTGTAGGGGTCGACACAGGAGTAAAACGATAGATCCAACAGAATAAAACCTTGATGCCAGGAGTCTGGACATGGGATGCAGCTCCTGAGCTCAACTTCTGCCGGTCCCCAGTCTCTCACTTCCCTTCTCCTCCTCTCAGCTTCACCCTCTCCCCCCATCTACTCTTGAATATGCAAAACACTTTTCACAGGTATCTTGCCAGCCATGGGTATGGGCTTGAGGGAGGCACCATGTCTGACTCTCACTGAGAGCCCAAGGCCAAGAGAGAGAAGACTGCTTCTCTGGGAGTCTCTCAAGTTTGTATCTGGCAAGAGCCAGAGTAAGGGGCTCTTATAGCGGGAGCCACAGAGAACAAGGTACTTGAACAGATATTTTACAAAGAAGGCAGACGGATACCCACAGACGCACTGCCTGGGATCGTCAGTTGTTGGGACAATGCAAACCAACAGCACATTGACATCCCATTGCACATCCGCCGGAATGGTTACAACTGGAGAGATTGATGGTGCTAAATGTAGACAAACGTGGTGCACCCTGAATGCACACCCCTGGGGAGCACGGGAGAGGATAACTCACTCTGGTGGAAGGTTTTGTATACGTAACTACACACACCCTGTTTTTATGGAACGGAATCTACGGTAACGTTAGCATTCCAGTTCCAGATGTTTACCCAGGAGGCCGACAGTCATAGAATTTCTAAAAGGATTGTGTGAGAGGGGACTGGAGACGTGGCTAAGTGTGTTTGCTGTTCTTTCAGAGGAGTCAAGTTCCAGTTCCCAGAACCCACATGGGGTGGCTCACAAGCATCTATCTATAGCTCCAGCTCTAGGGGATTCCATGCCCCCCCTCAGGCTGCTGAGGGTACTCACATACATGTCACACACACACACACACACACACACACACACACACACACACACAGAGAGAGAGAGAGAGAGAGAGAGAGAGAGAGAGGTATAGATATTAAAGTTGTGTGAGTCTGCCCAGTATAACACATACACTCAAAACCCACAAAGAGTCCTGATGCCCATCATAGGAAAGATGGATAAGCAGGCAATGCATATAAGTTCTTCAACCTGTGTAAGAGACAATGACATGCCATGGCTTCTGGGACTTGGGCCTGCTTGACTGAGGCCAACCTTTACCATGAGTCTGTTGTGTGGCTTGGACAAGCTTCTTAGGCGCATTGATTGCTCTTCCTGGGGGAGCCACCAGTATTAAGACAGATTACATATATAAAATCCCTGTTCTCCAGTAAGCACCAGGTTATTTCAGCTACTTAAAATTCTATCTCTGTTGTTAATCTGACTTTCTGAGGATGGGCAACTTTGAGAGTACCTTTGCTTTGTCATTCCAAAGCCCTAAGTCTGCAGTATGTGCTGGGAATGCCTAGTCCCCTAACTCGGCACCAGGCACACAGTAGTATTTGGGAATTGAAGGGGCTGCCATTGCATACATGGCGGCAAACATCCTCTGAACATCAACCACCAAAGGGGAACTCACAGGAAGCAGGTTGAAGAGGACTCTGATGGAGTGGCCCAGTCAGCACTGGTCCTTTGTCCCTGCGTTCCTGAGCTCTGGGGGAAAGGGTAAGGGGTGTTGTGGTTAGCCCAGTGGTAGCTGTGAAGACAGAGAAGGCTTCTGCTGGTGTGTGTGTCTGTCTGTCTTCAAAACAGCTTCCTCCTTCCCTCCACACATACTAGAAACACAGGGCTCTGTTAAGTGTGCAGGGGCTAGGCTCCTGGATGCTGTTCCTTTTAACTTGAACTGAGATGAGAATGTCCAAGAAAGTCTCACTGATTCATGTAATGGTTCTATTTAATACACCCATTGCCCTGAAGCTGGAGGAGGGAGGGGCTGGTTTAGGACCATTCACACAGCTATAAGGACATTAAACACAATAGAACGGCTGAAATCTAATGTCCCAGACCCACATTGGATTAAGAGTGTCATAACCCTCTTGTTACAACATGAGATTTAAAAGCGAGTCTCCTGAAATGGACAGTGTGACCCCAACAGGCCTACCGTGTGACACCACCCTGTGAACTATGCTTAGAGGCCCCTGAGGTTTCTGTGGTCCAAACGTCTACTTCCAAAGCATCGCAAAGCAGGCCATGGTCCCTGGAGCCCCATTGCTGGAACTTTTGATTTTTCATTATTTTTAAACATTGTTCTCTGTCTGGCAATTTTTAAGTATAAGCGTCATCAGGAAAAATTAATACTCATCAACAATTCTTGAGATATGGGAATAGTAATGGAGTCCAGTGATGTTGGAGCAGATAAATTTCCGTGTGAGTGTACCAGCATAATGGCTGTGCCATCTGGGACTAGTGAGCCTCTCCAAGCCTCTGTTCCCTCATCTGTAAAATGGGATTGAGAACCTCACCCTTTGGCAAGGCTGCTGAGAGGGTTAAGTGTGGATGAAGTCAAGGCGCCAGGCACAGCACGGAGCTCCCAGTAGCCCCGGTATGCTAACGACACTGGCATAATGATGATGGATAGCCTGGCTGCTGAGGTTAAGGAGTCTTCAGCACGCTAGCAGGAGGTCCAGTTTTGCTTGCAAATAGCTCTGAGGCAGAATAGAGAGCAGTGGGTGATCATAGAGGTCTGAGTGATGGGGCCAGGGGCCACCCTTCGGCGGGGTGGGGGTGGAGGGACAGGGAGAGCTGAAAGTTCTTTCAGAGTGAAGTGCATGTGAGTTGGCCTCAGAGAACATGTATGCAGACTGAACCTTAGAAACAGGGGGGAGCTGAGGACGGGAAGGCCACACCCAGGGTTCCCAATGTGGGGTCCAGCTGCACTTTCTCACAGCCCATGTTCTGCAGGTTTGTATAGACACCCAGAAGCCCTGTGAGTCTTGGTGTAAAGTCTGAGACAGGGTAGGAAACCTTCTAAGAAAATGACAGGGGTGCTTTTCTGGATGGACTGATGAACAGATGGGGGGGTAGATAGATGGGTGGGTGGATGGGTGGGTGGGTGAGTGTATCGATGAGTAGGTGGATGGATGGATGGGTGG
>NW_004949152.1:1169152-1175639 GCF_000317375.1 Microtus ochrogaster | reverse complement strand
GGATGGGTGGGTGGGTGGATGAGTGGGTGAGTGGGCGGATGGATGGGTGGGTGAGTGGGTGGATCAACAGAACTCAGAATGCATCTGCAAAGGTCGGCTGAGAAAAGATGTAGAAGATTCTTAAGCCCTGAACTTAGAAGAAATCTCTAGCACCTTATGAATTAGCATGGGCTTCTAGAATTAGCAATCCTGAGTTCAAATTCCCTCCTTTAGCTGTGTGACTTTGATCAAATTTCTCCACTTCTTTGGGCTTTAATGACTTTTCCTTTCTGTGCAAACAATGACTCTTGTCTCAGGATATTTGAAGGTTAAATGGGTGAGTTAGGGATTCTTGAACTGTAGATCTGGTGATGGGCACGGAGCAAGCACTTTGGATTTGTGTAGTTTGGGGATAACACCCTTTTCCTGGCTCTGGTTCTGTCACGTGATGGTCAGGTGTTTCCCACACCGGTAGGCATCTAGTCAGATGACCGCCCTAGAGAGACTGAGTTGAAGAAAGGCTCTAGGGACTGGGCGTTCTGGGTGCTGGATGGGGTAGCTGAGAGTTGGATGTTAGATAGAGTATCTGTCTGTCTGTGCCCACTCTGGGATCAGCTGACATCTATCCACCTTCTTGTCCTGACAGGTATATCCCATTGTCTAAGGGCCATTGGAGAAGCCCAGCTTGTCTTAGTCTGGAGTTGCCATGTGAGTTCTCGCCATGGGCCTTTGATGGATGACATTAGTCAAAATAGACCTTCCTCCAACACTCTGCCACTCACGGGCTACTGCCCAAGTCCCTGCCTCTGCAGTGAAAGCCTGGTACACCCAGCCTGTCCTCCACTCACCTTGGGACTCCAAAACCTAGGCGAAAAACCACCTTTTTGCACTCAATCATAACAAGCTGCCTTAATCATCAATTAAGTTATAAGGCCTGTGCCCACCAGATGAGCTAGCAAGACACCTCTTGGCCTTGCCATAAATTAACTCGTTGATCAAATTTTAAAAGAATTATAAAAGTTGAAAATTAAATCTGGCTAAATTAGGGGCTTTCCCTGTTATTTGAATGAGGTCGAAGCTGCCAGCTTGGTGTTCAGAGCTGTTCAGCTTCTCAGGCTAAACTCCTGCAGCCCAAACTTCCTGCCTGGGAACACTCACTTACACTTCCCAGAGTTCTCCACTCTAGCTTGTGCCAGCTCCACATCAGCCAAAAATGTCCCAGTAACTTTAGCAATGGATGGCCTCTCTGAGTGTACTGAGCAGATGGGCTTTAACTTATTAATTTTTATCTCTTTACAGTAATTCATACAGAAGTTTAGAGACTGGGAAGATGACGCCACACATCCTCAAACTTCAAGAAAAAAAAATGGGCTTAGAAATTGAATCACTGTACTGTCCATGAGATAATCAGGGGTATTGCTCACTAAACTTTCCACAGTTTGCTTCATCTCTGATTTGTTTGTTTCTGGGAAAATAAAAGAAGCAAAGGCACCACAGATCTTTGTGTAAAATTAGATATTTCTGAGGGTGGAATGATGAGACAATCATGATGTTGATTTTTTTTTTGAAGGAAGAAAAGGGGTGAACTATGAAAAGCCCCTCGCATGTGAAAAGTTGATCGTGAACTTTAACGCCCATATAGTTTAGAGTCATGATTTCAAAGAGGTCCTTCTGGTTGCTTGGCTGTGACCCATTCCCATGTACTATCAAATAGGCCTGGAACACTGCGAACATAGAGCATGAGGCCTCTTTCAAAGCAAGAGGAACGCTGCTGGAGACAGCCATTGTAAACTGGTTCCAATTTATTTTAACCAGGTGCTGCTCTGATACAGGGTGGGTCGAAGGATGAACCCCAAGCTCTGGAAGCCCAAGATCAAAGTGGAAGGCATCAGTTCTGACTCCTTCACCTTTCCACAATCTTCTTGCCATTCCGTAGCAGGTGAGCCTCCAGGTATCCCAGATCACAGTTGGAGGTGCCAGAACAGAGGGATCCCAGGGAATCGAGAAACACAGATGAAACAGGCTTAATTAGCCAGAGGTAGTTTACGAGGGTGCCAGAGTTGACTGGCCTCTCTGCCTGGGGAGACAGAGTGACACAGGGGCTGTTTAGATTAAGCAAACCCCTCTTCAATCAGCCCTTCAAGATAACGAGGAAATGAAAAGACAGTTCATTAACGGTCTCATCAACACAGCCTGAGCCTTGCCCACATAGGGACAGCTTCTGCCTTTGCTTTTTATCTGTCCCTTCCAAGCAAAGCAAATACAGTACTTTCAAAGTTTTTCACTGTGGCTTATAGGAAAATAAAATACATTTTGCTTTGCAGTCACACACACACACACACACACACACACACACACACACACACACATGCACGTGCGCGCATACACACACATGCAAACATGAGAGTACATAATCCTGCAGCAAACGTATGTAATCATGCTGACCATCCTACAGACACTTTCCTCTGATCCTCTCTTTTCCAGATAAGCCTATGTTGTTTTTAACGCCAAAGTCATGGACCACTTCCTTAAGTCTGATGCACGCTCCTGGGTGCAGCTGCCACTGGCCGCAATTCATCTGGCTATCTTGTCTCTTGCAGAGCATTCCCAGGAAGACACTTTTTTTGGGTTTTGTACTTTGAGCTGCTTAGAGCTGGAGCCCAGGATACACTGGGACTGAACTATTGCTGCAGGTTATGGTGCTGGAGTCAAGAGTAGGCCCATGAGAGACTTGGGGGGTCACAAACATGATGACGGTATACAAATGATGTCTGCCAGCTGAGCAGAAGAGAGAGTTGTCAGAAGCACTGAGGAAAAGAGCCTGACATGCTACAGCTGCAGTGGCCATGAGCAGTCACAACCCTGCAGCCCTCCAGTGCTCTGCAGTCACGCCACCTGTGCCTCTGATCTGAGTCCTCTGTCGTGGGAGGGGCTTAGTAGCATCTATTGCCTCTACTGCAGGAATGCCACTATCAGCTTCCTCCCATTGTGACAAGGAAAACCGTCCTCAGCTATTACCAAATGTCTCCCAGGAGGCAAAACTGACACCAGTTGACTTGTGGATCAAAAGAAAGGCTGAGTAGAATTGTAACTTGACAATCAAATTATCAGTATATAGCATTTTGCTTTAGATTTTTAATTTTCAAAACTAAAATTCAATATATACAGTTTATATTATTTTATATATATTAGACAAAGGTCTTCTTGATAAGGACACAGAGTTTCCTGAAGTCAGAAGAAAAGGTAGCAACGTGGCTTCCTGAGGTGTCACTCACGGGCGCAAGGGTCGTGAGGTGCGCTGGTGGAAGTGTGCTGGAAGGATCTGGAAACTCTGTGTGTGGATTACAGTGGCACTGGAGTATGGCCACCTTCTCTTCCCCAGAGCTTCCACAGAGTCCGGTTAGTTCAAGTTCTGCAGCAAGGCTCCATGCCCACAGTACTAGGGAAGGTAAATGAGGGCGCTGTCTGCACCATGCATTTAGGGAATCCGGATACAGACTGGTGCATCTTAGGTAGACAGTTTCCTTCCTGACTGCCTTTTGATTTCTACAGTTTCATGTTTCTATCCACATGGTTTGTGAGAGTCCATGCTCGGCCTAGGACTGAAACGAGAACCTGAGGAGGCCGAATGACATTTCTTATTCGTTGGTCTTACATTTGGTTCAGAGATGGGCCACAAGCCCTTCTGGGTTAGTTGCAGACAGACTCTGGTATGGAAGAAGCATAAGTATGGTTATGGGATATGAAAGTCTGGACCAATGGGAGCCAGGGTGTAGGTGAGCAGGTGCTTTGTCTGAAGGGAGAACATAAAGAGGAGGGAAAGAGTAGACCCCTTGGCTTCAATAGGAAGCTGGTGCCACCCAGGACCACTAACATCACCCATGATGGTTTCAGTAGGAAGCTGTGCCCCCCAGGATCCTCAGTGCTAAAACAGTCAATAAATTCCCATTTTCACTGATGGTAGCTCTCATAGTCTTTGTCCCTCACCAATTAGCCGAAGCATAGCTAATGGAAGAGAGAATGGCTTTTTGGTAGTTATTTTTTGTTGTTGTTGTTGGTTTTGGTTTTTGTTTTGTTTTTAGTTTTTGGAGACAGGGTTTCTCTGTAGCTTTAGAGCCTGTCCTGGAACTCGAACTCAACAGAGACTCGCCTGCCTCTGCCTCCAGAGTTCTGGGATTAAAAGTGTGTGCCACCACTGCCTGGCTTCCCTCTTTTCTCTCTGCATCATTTGACCCACAGGAAAACTGCTCAGCTGTCTGATGACCCATGTTGGGCTCGTTGGCCAAGGTTCCCAGAGCCTCACCTGGTATATTCCTGCCACCATGACAAGATGGAAAGCACAGAGTACACTGTTAGGTGGGAGCAATGCTGGGGTGTCCATAGGGGGTTTTGCTCCTCAACAGGACAGCCCCTTCCTTCTTGGACCCCATGTGACCATCCACCTATGTCCAGTGTGGAAGAACTTAATAAAGCTGGACGTTGTCTGACAGTCAAGGATCACTGAAGCAATTTTCTCTTTTGGTGGTCTCACAGAGTACAGGTAGTGAACATGTGGCTGGATCACATCTGGACCTTGTTGAAAGCCACTGGTTGTTCCCTGAAGTTTGGTGTTATCTGAGTCCTTGGGCCTGTAGTTCCCAGTAGAGATGTGTGTTCTTTTAAGTTGACATTGATTTCGTGACTTGAGCTCAAGTCACGAGAACTACATCATATATAGGAAGGAGGTCTCTTAGGCAAGTAGACCGAGAAAACTTGGCAGGGACAGGAACTGTATTCATTAGCAACAAATGAACGGCAAGTTGCCTTTGTCTTGTTCACACTTCAGGGCTTAAAGCTGACTCTGACCATGAGCAGGAGATTTTTCCTCTTGGAGCCTCCATCTCCTTATCAAGATCATTTGATGACCTCCCTGTCACGAGGACATTGCCAGGCTGTGTACCTGAAGCATCTGATGACCTCTCTGCCACCAGAGCATTGCCAGGCTATGTACCTGGTATATAGATAAATGGAAAATGCTACCATAGATTGATCTCTCTCTCTCTCTCTCTCTCTCTCTCTCTCTCTCTCTCTCTCTCTCTCTCTCTTCCTTCTTTGTTTGTTTGTTTGTTTGTTTGTTTTTGAGATACTTCTGGCTGTCCTGGAATTCACTATATAGACCAGTCTGGTCTTGAAGTCACAGAAATCCACCTGCCTCTGCCTCCTTTGTGCAGAGATTAAAGGCAGGTGCCACCACGCCCAGATTGCAGGTTTGTTTCGTGTGAACTTCTGAGATCTTAGAGATGGCATGCATTCTTTTGTTGTTCATTCCCTTATTCTTCCGTGGTATATAAAGAATGAAGTTGACTTGGCAATCAAATATTATTGGCAGGTTAGAAATTACCTGGACGAACCCCAGAGCCTCTGCTTGCTGATACCAGACAAGCATGGCATTTGAGCAGGACTCTGGTCCCCCAGGGATGTGTGCTCATCCTTTTCCCCAAGTTAATGTTGGTCCACAAATGTCAAAACAGCCCTGTCTAGGGCTCAACTTCATAAATGATTGGTCGGACCAGTTAGACTCAATCAAGAAAGGCTATGTAAAGCAGATTAATGACATTTTGATGAACTTTTCAACTCAATTTGAAAAGCCATGCTACGTTAAGCACGGTTTCCAATTACCCTCCAGGAGAAACTTTGGGGCAGTTGAGCCCCCTATGAAGAGCAGAATGGTCTCTCAGAGAGGCCACGAGCTGAACGGCACTCACTTCCTAAGATCCTCATTGAGTCCATGGTCAAGGACGAAAGCAATGGACCTAACCAGATAAAGGAAATGGCTTTACCAGGAGAGCATTCCAGTTCTGAAGTGTTCAGATGGAAGCACGATTTGAGTTACACATAGAAGTAATTGAATATGACCAAATCGGGAAAAGAGAAAGAGGCTCCTCCTTCTACAAAAAGTGACTCAGTTTCTAGTCTTTAGAGGTCGTGTTGGGCGTATCAGTTGTTCTCACTCTCAGGTGGTGGGGTGCATTCACCAAAGGAACAAAGACCATGCCCTTCTACCACTGGACTCTACAGCCCCCTTGTGCTGGGACTGTCTGCCTTCCACATGGCTGTGAAGTCGTTAAGTAAAGGGGGATTTGATCTGATATATATCTTTAAATAATCTACTTAGATGCTAATAAATACTCTTGATTTACAGAATAACAATGAAATAAGAAGAATCAGATGAATTTTTCTTTTTAATTTGGCCCTGGAAGAAGTGGCTAACTTCATTGCAAGTGGGGATGAGACTGCCTAATATCTCATCACTCTGCCTAGGCTGACGTTTGCTAATTGAGCATGGCAGAGGAGAGAGAGAGAGAGAGAGAGAGAGAGACAGAGAGAGAGAGACAGAGAGAGAGAGAGACAGAGAGAGACAGAGAGACAGAGACAGAGAGACAGAGACAGAGAGACAGAGAGACAGAGAGACAGAGACAGAGAGACAGAGACAGAGAAAGAGAAACAGAGAGAGAGACAGAGACAGAGA